>NW_026062093.1:300000-570028 GCF_023897955.1 Schistocerca gregaria
AGTCTTCCTTTCATGCAGAATCTTAAGGTCCTAGCTCATGTCCAAGGCACCAAAGCCAGCTACAAAGTCAATAATCGATACCTAAAACTTGAGTTGTGCTACTTCTTACTGGCTATTACATCAACTTAGAAGCTTCATCTGTTTTATACTATGGTGCTTTTAGTGTCTGCGCATACCGCAGTACGCGACATAGCTTTGCAGACGATAAGTACAACCGTTTCAGAGAGAAGAGCGGCCAATGTGACGATCTGGCTTTAAGTCGATTCGATAACAAATGACGAAAACGGACGGATTTCTCAGGTTTTTACTACATATGAACACTTTTAACATTCTCCCGTGCAACTCGGCTGCTAGTCCTCCTTTCATGCAGAATCTTAAGGTCCTAGCTCATGCCCAAGGCACCAAAGCCAGCTAAAATGTAAATAATCAGTACCTAAATCTTGAATTGTACTACTTCTTACTGGCTATTACATCAACTTAGAAGCTTCATCTGTGTTCTACTATGGTGCTTTTAGTGTCTCCGCATACCGCAGCACGCGACATAGCTTTGCAGACGATAAGTAGAACCGTTTCAGGGAGAAGAGCGGCCAATGTGACGATCTGGCTTTAAGTCGATTCGATAACAATTGACGAAAATGGACGGATTTCTCAGGTTTTTACTACATATAAACACTTTTCACATTCTCCCGTGCAACTCGGCTGCTAGTCCTCCTTTCATGCAGAATCTTAAGGTCCTAGCTCATGTCCAAGGCACCAAAGCCAGCTAAAAAGTCAATAATCGATACCTAAAACTTGAATTGTACTACTTCTTACTGGCTATTACATCACCTTAGAAGCTTCATCTGTGTTCTACTATGGTGCTTTTAGTGTCTCCGCATACCGCAGCACGCGACATAGCTTTGAAGACGATAAGTACAACCGTTTCAGAGAGAAGAGCGGCCAATGTGACGATGTGGCTTTAAGTCGATTCGATAACAAATGACGAAAACGGACGGATTTCTCAGGTTTTTACTACATTTGAATACTTTTAACATTCTCCCGTGCAACTCGGCTGCTAGTCCTCCTTTCATGCAGAATCTTAAGGTCCTAGCTCATGCCCAAGGCACCAAAGCCAGCTAAAATGTAAATAATCAGTACCTAAATCTTGAATTGTACTACTTCTTACTGGCTATTACATCAACTTAGAAGCTTCATCTGTGTTCTACTATGGTGCTTTTAGTGTCTCCGCATACCGCAGCACGCGACATAGCTTTGCAGACGATAAGTAGAACCGTTTCAGGGAGAAGAGCGGCCAATGTGACGATCTGGCTTTAAGTCGATTCGATAACAATTGACGAAAATGGACGGATTTCTCAGGTTTTTACTACATATAAACACTTTTCACATTCTCCCGTGCAACTCGGCTGCTAGTCCTCCTTTCATGCAGAATCTTAAGGTCCTAGCTCATGTCCAAGGCACCAAAGCCAGCTAAAAAGTCAATAATCGATACCTAAAACTTGAATTGTACTACTTCTTACTGGCTATTACATCACCTTAGAAGCTTCATCTGTGTTCTACTATGGTGCTTTTAGTGTCTCCGCATACCGCAGCACGCGACATAGCTTTGCAGACGATAAGTAGAACCGTTTCAGGGAGAAGAGCGGCCAATGTGACGATCTGGCTTTAAGTCGATTCGATAACAATTGACGAAAATGGACGGATTTCTCAGGTTTTTACTACATATAAACACTTTTCACATTCTCCCGTGCAACTCGGCTGCTAGTCCTCCTTTCATGCAGAATCTTAAGGTCCTAGCTCATGTCCAAGGCACCAAAGCCAGCTAAAAAGTCAATAATCGATTCCTAAAACTTGAATTGTAATACTTCTTACTGGCTATTACATCAACTTAGAAGCTTCATCTGTGTTCTACTATGGTGCTTTTAGTGTCTCCGCATACCGCATCACGCGACATAGCATTGCAGGCGATAAGTACAACCGTTTCAGAGAGAAGAGCGGCCAATGTGACGATCTGGCTTTAAGTCGACTCGATAACAAATGACGAAAACGGACGGATTTCTCAGGTTTTTACTACATATGAACACTTTTCACATTCTCCCATCCAACGCGGCTGCTAGTCCTCCTTTCATGCAGAATCTTAAGGTCCTAGCTCATGTAAAAGGCACCAAAGCCAGCTAAAAATTCAATAATCGATACCTAAAACATGAATTGTACTACTTCTTACTGGCTATTACATCATCATAGAAGCTTCATCTGTGTTCTACTATGGTGCTTTTAGTGTCTCCGCATACCGCAGCACGCGACATAGCTTTGCAGAGGATAAGTACAACCGTTTCAGAGAGAAGAGCGGCCAATGTGACGATCGGGCTTTAAGTCGATTCAATAACAAATGACGGAAACAGACGGATTTCTCAAGTTTTTACTACATATGAACACCTTTCACATTCTCCCGTGCAACTCGGCTGCTAGTCCTCCTTTCATGCAGAATCTTAAGGTCATAGCTCATGTCCAAGGCACCAACGCCAGCTAAAAAGTCAATAATCGATACCTAAAACTTGAATTGTACTACTTCTTACTGGCTATTACATCGACTTAAAACTTCATCTGTGTTCTACTATGGTGATTTTATAGTCTCCACATACCGCAGCACGCGACATAGCTTTGCAGGCGATAAGTACAACCGTTTCAGAGAGAAGAGCGGCCAATGTGACGATCGGGCTTTAAGTCGATTCGATAATAAATGACGAAAACGGACGGATTTCTCAGGTTTCTACTACATATGAACACATTTCACATTCTCCCGTGCAACGCGGCTACTAGTCCTCCTTTCATGCAGAATCGTAAGGTCCTAGCTCATGTCCAAGGCACCAAAGCCAGCTAAAAAGTCAATAATCGATACCTAAAACTTGAATTGTACTACTTCTTACTGGCTCTTACATCAACTTAGAAGCTTCATCTGTGTTCTACTATGGTGCTTTTAGTGTCTCCGCATACCGCAGCACGCGACATAGCATTGAAGAAAATAAGTACAACCGTTTCAGAGAGAAGAGCGGCCAATGTGACGATCTGGCTTTAAGTCGATTCGATAACAAATGACGAAAACGGACGGATTTCTCAGGTTTTTACTACATATGAATACTTTTCACATTCTCCCGTGCAACTCAGCTGCTAGTCCTCCTTTAAAGCAGAATCTTAAGGTCCTAGCTCATGTCCAAGGCACCAAAGCCAGCTAAAAAGTCAATAATCGATACCTAAAACTTGAATTGTACTACTTCTTACTGGCTATTACATCAACTTAGAAGCTTCATCTGTGTTCTACTATGGTGCTTTTAGAGTCTCCGCATACCGCAGCACGCAACATAGATTTGCAGACGATAAGTACAACCGTTTCAGAGAGAAGAGCGGCCAATGCGACGATCTGGCTTTAAGTCGATTCGATAACAAATGACGAAAACGGACGGATTTCTCAGGTTTTTACTACATATGAACACTTTTCACATTCTTCCCTGCAACTCGGCTGCTAGTCCTCCTTTCATGCAGATTCTTAAGGTCCTAGCTCATGTCCAAGGCATCAAAGCCAGCTAAAAAGTCAATAATCGATACCTAAAACTTGAATTGTACTACTTCTTACTGGCTATTACATCAAATTAGAAGCTTCATCTGTGTTCTACTGTGGTGGTTTCAGTGTCTCCGCCTACCGCAGCATACGACATAGCTTTGCAGACGATAAGTACAACCGTTTCAGAGAGAAGACCGGCCAATGCGACGATCTGGCCATAAGTCGATTCGATAACAAATGACGAAAACGGATGGATTTCTCAGGTTTTTACTACATATGAACACTTTTCACATTCTCCCGTGCAACTCGGCTGCTAGTCCTCCTTTCATGCAGAATCTTAAGGTCCTAGCTCATGTCCAAGGGACCAAAGCCAGCTAAAAAGTCAATAATCGATACCTAAAACTTGAATTGTACTACTTCTTACTGGCTATTACATCAACTTAGAAGCTTCTTCTGTGTTCTACTATGGTGCTTTTAGTGTCTCCGCATACCGCAGCACGCGACATAGCTTTGCAGACGATAAGTACAACCGTTTCAGAGAGAAGAGCGGCCAATGTGACGATCGGGCTTTAAGTCGATTCGATAACAAATGACGAAAACGGACGGATTTCTCAGGTTTCTACTACATATGAACACATTTCACATTCTCCCGTGCAACGTGGCTGCTAGTCCTCCTATCATGCAGAATCTTAAGGTCCTAGCTCATGTCCAAGGCACCAAAGGCAGCTAAAAAGTCAATAATCGATACCTAAAACTTGAATTGTACTACTTCTTACTGGCTATTACATCACCTTAGAAGCTTCATCTGTGTTCTACTATGGTGCTTTTAGTGTCTCCGCATACCGCAGCACGCGACATAGCTTTGAAGACGATAAGTACAACCGTTTCAGAGAGAAGAGCGGCCAATGTGACGATGTGGCTTTAAGTCGATTCGATAACAAATGACGAAAACGGACGGATTTCTCAGTTTTTTCTACATATGAACACTTTTCACATTCTCCCCTGCAACTCGGCTGCTAGTCCTCCTTTCTTGCAGAATCTTAAGCTCCTAGCTCATGTCCAAGGCAACAAAGCCAGCTAAAAAATCAATAATCGATACCTAAAACTTGAATTGTACTACTTCTTACTGGCTATTACATCGACTTAGAAGCTTCATCTGTGTTCTACTATGGTGCTTTTAGTGTCTACGCATACCGCAGCACGCGACATAGCTTTGAAGACGATAAGTACAACCGTTTCAGAGAGAAGAGCGGCCAATGTAACGATCGGGCTTTAAGTCGATTCGATAACAAATGACGAAAACGGACGGATTTCTCAGGTTTCTACTACATATGAACACTTTTAACATTCTCCCGTGCAACTCGGCTGCTAGTCCTCCTTTCATGCAGAATCTTAAGGTCCTAGCTCATGCCCAAGGCACCAAAGCCAGCTAAAAAGTAAATAATCAGTACCTAAATCTTTAATTGTACTACTTCTTACTGGCTATTACATCAACTTAGAAGCTTCATCTGTGTTCTACTATGGTGCTTTTAGTGTCTCCGCATACCGCATCACGCGACATAGCTTTGCAGGCGATAAGTACAACCGTTTCAGAGAGAAGAGCGGCCAATGTGACGATCTGGCTTTAAGTCGATTCGATAACAAATGACGAAAACGGACGGATTTCTCAGGTTTTTACTACATATGAACACTTTTCACATTCTCCCGTGCAACTCGGCTGGTAGTCCTCCTTTCATGCAGAATCTTAAGGTCCTAGCTCATGTCCAAGGCACCAAAGCTAGCTAAAAAGTCAATAATCGATACCTAAAACTTTAATTGTACTACTTCTTACTGGCTATTACATCATCATAGAAGCTTCATCTGTGTTCTACTATGGTGCTTTTAGTGTCTCCGCATACCGCATCACGCGACATAGCTTTGCAGGCGATAAGTACAACCGTTTCAGAGAGAAGAGCGGCCAATGTGACGATCTGGCTTTAAGTCGATTCGATAACAAATGACGAAAACGGACGGATTTCTCAGGTTTTTACTACATATGAACACTTTTCACATTCTCCCATCCAACGCGACTGCTAGTCCTCCTTTCATGCAGAATCTTAAGGTCCTAGCTCATGTCCAAGGCACCAAAGCCAGCTAAAAAGTCAATAATCAGTACCTAAAACGTGAATTGTACTACTTTTTACTGGCTATTACATCAACTTAGAAGCTTAATCTGTGTTCTACTATGGTGCTTTTAGTGTCTCCACATACCGCAGCACGCCACATAGCTTTGCAGACGATAAGTACAGCCGTGTCAGAGAGAAGAGCGGCCAAGTGACGATCTAGCTTTAAGGCGATTCGATAACAAATGACGAAAACGGACGGATTTCTCAGGTTTTTACTACATATGAACACTTTTCATATTGTCCCGTGCAACTCGCCTGCTAGTCCTCCTTTCATGCAGAATCTTAAGGTCCTAGCTCATGTCCAAGGCACCAAATCCATCTAAGAAGTCAATAATCGATACCTAAAACTTGAATTGTACTACTTCTTACTGGCTATTACATCGACTTAGAAGCTTCATCTGTGTTCTACTATGGTGATTTTATTGTCTCCGCATACCGCAGCACGCGACGTAGCTTTGCAGACGATAAGTACAAACGTTTCAGAGAGAAGAGCGGCCAATGTAACGATCGGGCTTTAAGTCGATTCGATAACAAATGACGAAAACGGACGGATTTCTCAGGTTTCTACTACATATGAACACATTTCACATTCTCCCGTGCAACGCGGCTGCTAGTCTTCCTTTCATGCAGAATCTTAAGGTCCTAGCTCATGTCCAAGGCACCAAAGCCAGCTACAAAGTCAATAATCGATACCTAAAACTTGAGTTGTGCTACTTCTTACTGGCTATTACATCAACTTAGAAGCTTCATCTGCTTTATACTATGGTGCTTTTAGTGTCTGCGCATACCGCAGTACGCGACATAGCTTTGCAGACGATAAGTACAACCGTTTCAGAGAGAAGAGCGGCCAATGTGACGATCTGGCTTTAAGTCGATTCGATAACAAATGACGAAAACGGACGGATTTCTCAGGTTTTTACTACATTTGAATACTTTTCAAATTCTCTCGTGCATCTTGGCCTGCTAGTCCTCCTTTCATGCAGAATCTTAAGGTCCTAGCTCATGTCCAAGGCACCAAAGCCAGCTAAAAAGTCAATAATCGATTCCTAAAACTTGAATTGTAATACTTCTTACTGGCTATTACATCAACTTAGAAGCTTCATCTGTGTTCTACTATGGTGCTTTTAGTGTCTCCGCATACCGCATCACGCGACATAGCATTGCAGGCGATAAGTACAACCGTTTCAGAGAGAAGAGCGGCCAATGTGACGATCTGGCTTTAAGTCGACTCGATAACAAATGACGAAAACGGACGGATTTCTCAGGTTTTTACTACATATGAACACTTTTCACATTCTCCCATCCAACGCGGCTGCTAGTCCTCCTTTCATGCAGAATCTTAAGGTCCTAGCTCATGTAAAAGGCACCAAAGCCAGCTAAAAATTCAATAATCGATACCTAAAACATGAATTGTACTACTTCTTACTGGCTATTACATCATCATAGAAGCTTCATCTGTGTTCTACTATGGTGCTTTTAGTGTCTCCGCATACCGCAGCACGCGACATAGCTTTGCAGAGGATAAGTACAACCGTTTCAGAGAGAAGAGCGGCCAAGTGACGATCTAGCTTTAAGGCGATTCGATAACAAATGACGAAAACGGACGGATTTCTCAGGTTTTTACTACATATGAACACTTTTCATATTGTCCCGTGCAACTCGCCTGCTAGTCCTCCTTTCATGCAGAATCTTAAGGTCCTAGCTCATGTCCAAGGCACCAAATCCATCTAAGAAGTCAATAATCGATACCTAAAACTTGAATTGTACTACTTCTTACTGGCTATTACATCGACTTAGAAGCTTCATCTGTGTTCTACTATGGTGATTTTAGTGTCTCCGCATACCGCATCACGCGACATAGCATTGCAGGCGATAAGTACAACCGTTTCAGAGAGAAGAGCGGCCAATGTGACGATCTGGCTTTACGTCGATTCGATAACAAATGACGAAAACGGACGGATTTCTCAGGTTTTTACTACATATGAACACTTTTCACATTCTCCCATCCAACGCGGCTGCTAGTCCTCCTTTCATGCAGAATCTTAAGGTCCTAGCTCATGTAAAAGGCACCAAAGCCAGCTAAAAATTCAATAATCGATACCTAAAACATGAATTGTACTACTTCTTACTGGCTATTACATCATCATAGAAGCTTCATCTGTGTTCTACTATGGTGCTTTTAGTGTCTCCGCATACCGCAGCACGCGACATAGCTTTGCAGAGGATAAGTACAACCGTTTCAGAGAGAAGAGCGGCCAATGTTACGATCGGGCTTTAAGTCGATTCAATAACAAATGACGGAAACAGACGGATTTCTCAAGTTTTTACTACATATGAACACCTTTCACATTCTCCCGTGCAACTCGGCTGCTAGTCCTCCTTTCATGCAGAATCTTAAGGTCATAGCTCATGTCCAAGGCACCAACGCCAGCTAAAAAGTCAATAATCGATACCTAAATCTTGAATTGTACTACTTCTTACTGGCTATTACATCGACTTAAAACTTCATCTGTGTTCTACTATGGTGATTTTATAGTCTCCACATACCGCAGCACGCGACATAGCTTTGCAGGCGATAAGTACAACCGTTTCAGAGAGAAGAGCGGCCAATGTGACGATCGGGCTTTAAGTCGATTCGATAATAAATGACGAAAACGGACGGATTTCTCAGGTTTCTACTACATATGAACACATTTCACATTCTCCCGTGCAACGCGGCTACTAGTCCTCCTTTCATGCAGAATCGTAAGGTCCTAGCTCATGTCCAAGGCACCAAAGCCAGCTAAAAAGTCAATAATCGATACCTAAAACTTGAATTGTACTACTTCTTACTGGCTCTTACATCAACTTAGAAGCTTCATCTGTGTTCTACTATGGTGCTTTTAGTGTCTCCGCATACCGCAGCACGCGACATAGCTTTGAAGACGATAAGTACAACCGTTTCAGAGAGAAGAGCGGCCAATGTGACGATCTGGCTTTAAGTCGATTCGATAACAAATGACGAAAACGGACGGATTTCTCAGGTTTTTACTACATATGAATACTTTTCACATTCTCCCGTGCAACTCAGCTGCTAGTCCTCCTTTAAAGCAGAATCTTAAGGTCCTAGCTCATGTCCAAGGCACCAAAGCCAGCTAAAAAGTCAATAATCGATACCTAAAACTTGAATTGTACTACTTCTTACTGGCTATTACATCAACTTAGAAGCTTCATCTGTGTTCTACTATGGTGCTTTTAGAGTCTCCGCATACCGCAGCACGCGACATAGATTTGCAGACGATAAGTACAACCGTTTCAGAGAGAAGAGCGGCCAATGCGACGATCTGGCTTTAAGTCGATTCGATAACAAATGACGAAAACGGACGGATTTCTCAGGTTTTTACTACATATGAACACTTTTCACATTCTTCCCTGCAACTCGGCTGCTAGTCCTCCTTTCATGCAGATTCTTAAGGTCCTAGCTCATGTCCAAGGCATCAAAGCCAGCTAAAAAGTCAATAATCGATACCTAAAACTTGAATTGTACTACTTCTTACTGGCTATTACATCAAATTAGAAGCTTCATCTGTGTTCTACTGTGGTGGTTTCAGTGTCTCCGCCTACCGCAGCATACGACATAGCTTTGCAGACGATAAGTACAACCGTTTCAGAGAGAAGACCGGCCAATGCGACGATCTGGCCATAAGTCGATTCGATAACAAATGACGAAAACGGATGGATTTCTCAGGTTTTTACTACATATGAACACTTTTCACATTCTCCCGTGCAACTCGGCTGCTAGTCCTCCTTTCATGCAGAATCTTAAGGTCCTAGCTCATGTCCAAGGCACCAAAGCCAGCTAAAAAGTCAATAATCGATACCTAAAACTTGAATTGTACTACTTCTTACTGGCTATTACATCAACTTAGAAGCTTCTTCTGTGTTCTACTATGGTGCTTTTAGTGTCTCCGCATACCGCAGCACGCGACATAGCTTTGCAGACGATAAGTACAACCGTTTCAGAGAGAAGAGCGGCCAATGTGACGATCGGGCTTTAAGTCGATTCGATAACAAATGACGAAAACGGACGGATTTCTCAGGTTTCTACTACATATGAACACATTTCACATTCTCCCGTGCAACGTGGCTGCTAGTCCTCCTATCATGCAGAATCTTAAGGTCCTAGCTCATGCCCAAGGCACCAAAGCCAGCTAAAAAGTAAATAATCAGTACCTAAATCTTGAATTGTACTACTTCTTACTGGCTATTACATCAACTTAGAAGCTTCATCTGTGTTCTACTATGGTGCTTTTAGTGTCTCCGCATACCGCAGCACGCGACATAGCTTTGCAGACGATAAGTAGAACCGTTTCAGGGAGAAGAGCGGCCAATGTGACGATCTGGCTTTAAGTCGATTCGATAACAATTGACGAAAACGGACGGATTTCTCAGGTTTTTACTACATATAAACACTTTTCACATTCTCCCGTGCAACTCGGCTGCTAGTCCTCCTTTCATGCAGAATCTTAAGGTCCTAGCTCCTGTCCAAGGCACCAAAGCCAGCTAAAAAGTCAATAATCGATACCTAAAACTTGAATTGTACTACTTCTTACTGGCTATTACATCACCTTAGAAGCTTCATCTGTGTTCTACTATGGTGCTTTTAGTGTCTCCGCATACCGCAGCACGCGACATAGCTTTGAAGACGATAAGTACAACCGTTTCAGAGAGAAGAGCGGCCAATGTGACGATGTGGCTTTAAGTCGATTCGATAACAAATGACGAAAACAGACGGATTTCTCAGTTTTTTCTACATATGAACACTTTTCACATTCTCCCCTGCAACTCGGCTGCTAGTCCTCCTTTCTTGCGGAATCTTAAGCTCCTAGCTCATGTCCAAGGCAACAAAGCCAGCTAAAAAATCAATAATCGATACCTAAAACTTGAATTGTACTACTTCTTACTGGCTATTACATCAACTTAGAAGCTTCATCTGTGTTCTACCATGGTGCTTTTAGTGTCTACGCATACCGCAGCACGCGACATAGCTTTGAAGACGATAAGTACAACCGTTTCAGAGAGAAGAGCGGCCAATGTGACGATCTGGCTTTAAGTCGATTCGATAACAAATGACGAAAACGGACGGATTTCTCAGGTTTTTACTACATTTGAATACTTTTCAAATTCTCTCGTGCAACTCGGCTGCTAGTCCTCCTTTCATGCAGAATCTTAAGGTCCTAGCTCATGTCCAAGGCACCAAAGCCAGCTAAAAAGTCAATAATCGATACCTAAAACTTGATTTGTAATACTTCTTACTGGCTATTACATCAACTTAGAAGCTTCATCTGTGTTCTACTATGGTGCTTTTAGTGTCTCCGCATACCGCATCACGCGACATAGCATTGCAGGCGATAAGTACAACCGTTTCAGAGAGAAGAGCGGCCAATGTGACGATCTGGCTTTAAGTCGATTCGATAACAAATGACGAAAACGGACGGATTTCTCAGGTTTTTACTACATATGAACACTTTTCACATTCTCCCATCCAACGCGGCTGCTAGTCCTCCTTTCATGCAGAATCTTAAGGTCCTAGCTCATGTAAAAGGCACCAAAGCCAGCTAAAAATTCAATAATCGATACCTAAAACATGAATTGTACTACTTCTTACTGGCTATTACATCATCATAGAAGCTTCATCTGTGTTCTACTATGGTGCTTTTAGTGTCTCCGCATACCGCAGCACGCGACATAGCTTTGCAGAGGATAAGTACAACCGTTTCAGAGAGAAGAGCGGCCAATGTGACGATCGGGCTTTAAGTCGATTCAATAACAAATGACGGAAACAGACGGATTTCTCAAGTTTTTACTACATATGAACACCTTTCACATTCTCCCGTGCAACTCGGCTGCTAGTCCTCCTTTCATGCAGAATCTTAAGGTCATAGCTCATGTCCAAGGCACCAACGCCAGCTAAAAAGTCAATAATCGATACCTAAAACTTGAATTGTACTACTTCTTACTGGCTATTACATCGACTTAAAACTTCATCTGTGTTCTACTATGGTGATTTTATTGTCTCCACATACCGCAGCACGCAACATAGCTTTGCAGGCGATAAGTACAACCGTTTCAGAGAGAAGAGCGGCCAATGTGACGATCGGGCTTTAAGTCGATTCGATAATAAATGACGAAAACGGACGGATTTCTCAGGTTTCTACTACATATGAACACATTTCACATTCTCCCGTGCAACGCGGCTACTAGTCCTCCTTTCATGCAGAATCTTAAGGTCCTAGCTCATGTCCAAGGCACCAAAGCCAGCTAAAAAGTCAATAATCGATACCTAAAACTTGAATTGTACTACTTCTTACTGGCTCTTACATCAACTTAGAAGCTTCATCTGTGTTCTACTATGGTGCTTTTAGTGTCTCCGCATACCGCAGCACGCGACATAGCTTTGCAGACGATAAGTACAAACGTTTCAGGGAGAAGAGCGGCCAATGTGACGATCTGGCTTTAAGTCGATTCGATAACAATTGACGAAAACGGACGGATTTCTCAGGTTTTTACTACATATAAACACTTTTCACATTCTCCCGTGCAACTCGGCTGCTAGTCCTCCTTTCATGCAGAATCTTAAGGTCCTAGCTCCTGTCCAAGGCACCAAAGCCAGCTAAAAAGTCAATAATCGATACCTAAAACTTGAATTGTAATACTTCTTACTGGCTATTACATCAACTTAGAAGCTTCATCTGTGTTCTACTATGGTGCTTTTAGTGTCTCCGCATACCGCATCACGCGACATAGCATTGCAGGCGATAAGTACAACCGTTTCAGAGAGAAGAGCGGCCAATGTGACGATCTGGCTTTAAGTCGATTCGATAACAAATGACGAAAACGGACGGATTTCTCAGGTTTTTACTACATATGAACACTTTTCACATTCTCCCATCCAACGCGGCTGCTAGTCCTCCTTTCATGCAGAATCTTAAGGTCCTAGCTCATGTAAAAGGCACCAAAGCCAGCTAAAAATTCAATAATCGATACCTAAAACATGAATTGTACTACTTCTTACTGGCTGTTACATCATCATAGAAGCTTCATCTGTGTTCTACTATGGTGCTTTTAGTGTCTCCGCATCCCGCAGCACGCGACATAGCTTTGCAGAGGATAAGTACAACCGTTTCAGAGAGAAGAGCGGCCAATGTGACGATCGGGCTTTAAGTCGATTCAATAACAAATGACGGAAGCAGACGGATTTCTCAAGTTTTTACTACATATGAACACCTTTCACATTCTCCCGTGCAACTCGGCTGCTAGTCCTCCTTTCATGCAGAATCTTAAGGTCATAGCTCATGTCCAAGGCACCAACGCCAGCTAAAAAGTCAATAATCGATACCTAAAACTTGAATTGTACTACTTCTTACTGGCTATTACATCGACTTAAAACTTCATCTGTGTTCTACTATGGTGATTTTATTGTCTCCACATACCGCAGCACGCGACATAGCTTTGCAGGCGATAAGTACAACCGTTTCAGAGAGAAGAGCGGCCAATGTGACGATCGGGCTTTAAGTCGATTCGATAATAAATGACGAAAACGGACGGATTTCTCAGGTTTCTACTACATATGAACACATTTCACATTCTCCCGTGCAACGCGGCTACTAGTCCTCCTTTCATGCAGAATCTTAAGGTCCTAGCTCATGTCCAAGGCACCAAAGCCAGCTAAAAAGTCAATAATCGATACCTAAAACTTGAATTGTACTACTTCTTACTGGCTCTTACATCAACTTAGAAGCTTCATCTGTGTTCTACTATGGTGCTTTTAGTGTCTCCGCATACCGCAGCACGCGACATAGCTTTGCAGACGATAAGTACAAACGTTTCAGGGAGAAGAGCGGCCAATGTGACGATCTGGCTTTAAGTCGATTCGATAACAATTGACGAAAACGGACGGATTTCTCAGGTTTTTACTACATATAAACACTTTTCACATTCTCCCGTGCAACTCGGCTGCTAGTCCTCCTTTCATGCAGAATCTTAAGGTCCTAGCTCCTGTCCAAGGCACCAAAGCCAGCTAAAAAGTCAATAATCGATACCTAAAACTTGAATTGTACTACTTCTTACTGGCTATTACATCACCTTAGAAGCTTCATCTGTGTTCTACTATGGTGCTTTTAGTGTCTCCGCATACCGCAGCACGCGACATAGCTTTGAAGACGATAAGTACAACCGTTTCAGAGAGAAGAGCGGCCAATGTGACGATGTGGCTTTAAGTCGATTCGATAACAAATGACGAAAACAGACGGATTACTCAGTTTTTTCTACATATGAACACTTTTCACATTCTCCCGTGCAACTCGGCTGCTAGTCCTCCTTTCATGCAGAATCTTAAGGTCCTAGCTCATGTCCAAGGCACCAAAGCCAGCTAAGAAGTCAATAATCGATACCTAAAACTTGAATTGTACTACTTCTTACTGGCTATTACATCAACTTAGAAGCTTCATCTGTGTTCTACTATGGTGCTTTTAGTGTCTACGCATACCGCAGCACGCGACATAGCTTTGAAGACGATAAGTACAACCGTTTCAGAGAGAAGAGCGGCCAATGTGACGATCTGGCTTTAAGTCGATTCGATAACAAATGACGAAAACGGACGGATTTCTCAGGTTTTTACTACATTTGAATACTTTTCAAATTCTCTCGTGCAACTCGGCTGCGAGTCCTCCTTTCATGCAGAATCTTAAGGTCCTAGCTCATGTCCAAGGCAGCAAAGCCAGCTAAAAAGTCAATAATCGATAGCTAAAACTTGAATTGTAATACTTCTTACTGGCTATTACATCAACTTAGAAGCTTCATCTGTGTTCTACTATGGTGCTTTTAGTGTCTCCGCATACCGCATCACGCGACATAGCATTGCAGGCGATAAGTACAACCGTTTCAGAGAGAAGAGCGGCCAATGTGACGATCTGGCTTTAAGTCGATTCGATAACAAATGACGAAAACGGACGGATTTCTCAGGTTTTTACTACATATGAACACTTTTCACATTCTCCCATCCAACGCGGCTGCTAGTCCTCCTTTCATGCAGAATCTTAAGGTCCTAGCTCATGTAAAAGGCACCAAAGCCAGCTAAAAATTCAATAATCGATACCTAAAACATGAATTGTACTACTTCTTACTGGCTATTACATCATCATAGAAGCTTCATCTGTGTTCTACTATGGTGCTTTTAGTGTCTCCGCATACCGCAGCACGCGACATAGCTTTGCAGAGGATAAGTACAACCGTTTCAGAGAGAAGAGCGGCCAATGTGACGATCGGGCTTTAAGTCGATTCAATAACAAATGACGGAAACAGACGGATTTCTCAAGTTTTTACTACATATGAACACCTTTCACATTCTCCCGTGCAACTCGGCTGCTAGTCCTCCTTTCATGCAGAATCTTAAGGTCATAGCTCATGTCCAAGGCACCAACGCCAGCTAAAAAGTCAATAATCGATACCTAAAACTTGAATTGTACTACTTCTTACTGGCTATTACATCGACTTAAAACTTCATCTGTGTTCTACTATGGTGATTTTATTGTCTCCACATACCGCAGCACGCGACATAGCTTTGCAGGCGATAAGTACAACCGTTTCAGAGAGAAGAGCGGCCAATGTGACGATCGGGCTTTAAGTCGATTCGATAATAAATGACGAAAACGGACGGATTTCTCAGGTTTCTACTACATATGAACACATTTCACATTCTCCCGTGCAACGCGGCTGCTAGTCCTCCTTTCATGCAGAATCTTAAGGTCCTAGCTCATGTCCAAGGCACCAAAGCCAGCTAAAAAGTCAATAATCGATACCTAAAACTTGAATTGTACTACTTCTTACTGGCTCTTACATCAACTTAGAAGCTTCATCTGTGTTCTACTATGGTGCTTTTAGTGTCTCCGCATACCGCAGCACGCGACATAGCTTTGAAGACGATAAGTACAACCGTTTCAGAGAGAAGAGCGGCCAATGTGACGATCTGGCTTTAAGTCGATTCGATAACAAATGACGAAAACGGACGGATTTCTCAGGTTTTTACTACATATGAATACTTTTCACATTCTCCCGTGCAACTCAGCTGCTAGTCCTCCTTTAAAGCAGAATCTTAAGGTCCTAGCTCATGTCCAAGGCACAAAAGCCAGCTAAAAAGTCAATAATCGATACCTAAAACTTGAATTGTACTACTTCTTACTGGCTATTACATCAACTTAGAAGCTTCATCTGTGTTCTACTATGGTGCTTTTAGAGTCTCCGCATACCGCAGCACGCGACATAGATTTGCAGACGATAAGTACAACCGTTTCAGAGAGAAGAGCGGCCAATGCGACGATCTGGCTTTAAGTCGATTCGATAACAAATGACGAAAACGGACGGATTTCTCAGGTTTTTACTACATATGAACACTTTTCACATTCTTCCCTGCAACTCGGCTGCTAGTCCTCCTTTCATGCAGATTATTAAGGTCCTAGCTCATGTCCAAGGCATCAAAGCCAGCTAAAAAGTCAATAATCGATACCTAAAACTTGAATTGTACTACTTCTTACTGGCTATTACATCAAATTAGAAGCTTCATCTGTGTTCTACTGTTGTGGTTTCAGTGTCTCCGCCTACCGCAGCATACGACATAGCTTTGCAGACGATAAGTACAACCGTTTCAGAGAGAAGACCGGCCAATGCGACGATCTGGCCATAAGTCGATTCGATAACAAATGACGAAAACGGATGGATTTCTCAGGTTTTTACTACATATGAACACTTTTCACATTCTCCCGTGCAACTCGGCTGCTAGTCCTCCTTTCATGCAGAATCTTAAGGTCCTAGCTCATGTCCAAGGCACCAAAGCCAGCTAAAAAGTCAATAATCGATACCTAAAACTTGAATTGGACTACTTCTTACTGGCTATTACATCAACTTAGAAGCTTCTTCTGTGTTCTACTATGGTGCTTTTAGTGTCTCCGCATACCAGAGCACGCGACATAGCTTTGCAGACGATAAGTACAACCGTTTCAGAGAGAAGAGCGGCCAATGTGACGATCGGGCTTTAAGTCGATTCGATAACAAATGACGAAAACGGTCGGATTTCTCAGGTTTCTACTACATATGAACACATTTCACATTCTCCCGTGCAACGTGGCTGCTAGTCCTCCTATCATGCAGAATCTTAAGGTCCTAGCTCATGTCCAAGGCACCAAGGGCAGCTAAAAAGTCAATAATCGATACCTAAAACTTGAATTGTACTACTTCTTACTGGCTATTACATCACCTTAGAAGCTTCATCTGTGTTCTACTATGGTGCTTTTAGTGTCTCCGCATACCGCAGCACGCGACATAGCTTTGAAGACGATAAGTACAACCGTTTCAGAGAGAAGAGCGGCCAATGTGACGATCGGGCTTTAAGTCGATTCGATAACAAATGACGAAAACGGACGGATTTCTCAGTTTTTTCTACATATGAACACTTTTCACATTCTCCCCTGCAACTCGGCTGCTAGTCCTCCTTTCTTGCAGAATCTTAAGCTCCTATCTCATGTCCAAGGCAACAAAGCCATCTAAAAAATCAATAATCGATACCTAAAACTTGAATTGTACTACTTCTTACTGGCTATTACATCGACTTAGAAGCTTCATCTGTGTTCTACTATGGTGCTTTTAGTCTCTACGCATACCGCAGCACGCGACATAGCTTTGAAGACGATAAGTACAACCGTTTCAGAGAGAAGAGCGGCCAATGTAACGATCTGGCTTTAAGTCGATTCGATAACAAATGACGAAAACGGACGGATTTCTCAGGTTTTTACTACATTTGAATACTTTTCAAATTCTCCCGTGCAACTCGGCTGCTAGTCCTCCTTTCATGCAGAATCTTAAGGTCATAGCTCATGTCCAAGGCACCAACGCCAGCTAAAAAGTCAATAATCGATACCTAAATCATGAATTGTACTACTTCTTACTGGCTATTACATCATCATAGAAGCTTCATCTGTGTTCTACTATGGTGCTTTTAGTGTCTCCGCATACCGCAGCACGCGACATAGCTTTGCAGAGGATAAGTACAACCGTTTCAGACAGAAGAGCGGCCAATGTGACGATCGGGCTTTAAGTCGATTCAATAACAAATGACGGAAACAGACGGATTTCTCAAGTTTTTACTACATATGAACACTTTTCACATTCTCCCATGCAACTCGGCTGCTAGTCCTCCTTTCATGCAGAATCTTAAGGTCATAGCTCATGTCCAAGGCACCAACGCCAGCTAAAAAGTCAATAATCGATACCTAAAACTTGAATTGTACTACTTCTTACTGGCTATTACATCGACTTAAAACTTCATCTGTGTTCTACTATGGTGATTTTATTGTCTCCACATACCGCAGCACGCGACATAGCTTTGCAGGCGATAAGTACAACCGTTTCAGAGAGAAGAGCGGCCAATGTGACGATCGGGCTTTAAGTCGATTCGATAATAAATGACGAAAACGTACGGATTTCTCAGGTTTCTACTACATATGAACACATTTCACATTCTCCCGTGCAACGCGGCTACTAGTCCTCCTTTCATGCAGAATCTTAAGGTCCTAGCTCATGTCCAAGGCACCAAAGCCAGCTAAAAGTCAATAATCGATACCTAAATCTTGAATTGTACTACTTCTTACTGGCTCTTACATCAACTTAGAAGCTTCATCTGTGTTCTACTATGGTGCTTTTAGTGTCTCCGCATACCGCAGCACGCGACATAGCTTTGAAGACGATAAGTACAACCGTTTCAGAGAGAAGAGCGGCCAATGTGACGATCTGGCTTTAAGTCGATTCGATAACAAATGACGAAAACGGACGGATTTCTCAGGTTTTTACTACATATGAATACTTTTCACATTCTCCCGTGCAACTCAGCTGCTAGTCCTCCTTTAAAGCAGAATCTTAAGGTCCTAGCTCATGTCCAAGGCACCAAAGCCAGCTAAAAAGTCAATAATCGATACCTAAAACTTGAATTGTACTACTTCTTACTGGCTATTACATCAACTTAGAAGCTTCATCTGTGTTCTACTATGGTGCTTTTAGAGTCTCCGCATACCGCAGCACGCGACATAGCTTTGCAGACGATAAGTACAACCGTTTCATAGAGAAGAGCGTCAATGCGACGATCTGGCTCTAAGTCGATTCGATAACAAATGACGAAAACGGACGGATTTCTCAGGTTATTACTACATATGAACACTTTTCACATTCTTCCCTGCAACTCGGCTGCTAGTCCTCCTTTCATGCAGATTATTAAGGTCCTAGCTCATGTCCAAGGCATCAAAGCCAGCTAAAAAGTCAATAATCGATACCTAAAACTTGAATTGTACTACTTCTTACTGGCTATTACATCAAATTAGAAGCTTCATCTGTGTTCTACTGTGGTGGTTTCAGTGTCTCCGCCTACCGCAGCATACGACATAGCTTTGCAGACGATAAGTACAACCGTTTCAGAGAGAAGACCGGCCAATGCGACGATCTGGCCATAAGTCGATTCGATAACAAATGACGAAAACGGATGGATTTCTCAGGTTTTTACTACATATGAACACTTTTCACATTCTCCCGTGCAACTCGGCTGCTAGTCCTCCTTTCATGCAGAATCTTAAGGTCCTAGCTCATGTCCAAGGCACCAAAGCCAGCTAAAAAGTCAATAATCGATACCTAAAACAGGAATTGTACTACTTCTTACTGGCTATTACATCAACTTAGAAGCTTGTTCTGTGTTCTACTATGGTGCTTTTAGTGTCTCCGCATACCGCAGCACGCGACATAGCTTTGCAGAGGATAAGTACAACCGTTTCAGAGAGAAGAGCGGCCAATGTGACGATCGGGCTTTAAGTCGATTCAATAACAAATGACGGAAACAGACGGATTTCTCAAGTTTTTACTACATATGAACACCTTTCACATTCTCCCGTGCAACTCGGCTGCTAGTCCTCCTTTCATGCAGAATCTTAAGGTCATAGCTCATGTCCAAGGCACCAACGCCAGCTAAAAAGTCAATAATCGATACCTAAAACTTGAATTGTACTACTTCTTACTGGCTATTACATCGACTTAAAACTTCATCTGTGTTCTACTATGGTGATTTTATTGTCTCCACATACCGCAGCACGCGACATAGCTTTGCAGGCGATAAGTACAACCGTTTCAGAGAGAAGAGCGGCCAATGTGACGATCGGGCTTTAAGTCGATTCGATAATAAATGACGAAAACGGACGGATTTCTCAGGTTTCTACTACATATGAACACATTTCACATTCTCCCGTGCAACGCGGCTACTAGTCCTCCTTTCATGCAGAATCTTAAGGTCCTAGCTCATGTCCAAGGCACCAAAGCCAGCTAAAAAGTCAATAATCGATACCTAAAACTTGAATTGTACTACTTCTTACTGGCTCTTACATCAACTTAGAAGCTTCATCTGTGTTCTACTATGGTGCTTTTAGTGTTTCCGCATACCGCAGCACGCGACATAGCTTTGAAGACGATAAGTACAACCGTTTCAGAGAGAAGAGCGGCCAATGTGACGATCTGGCTTTAAGTCGATTCGATAACAAATGACGAAAACGGACGGATTTCTCAGGTTTTTACTACATATGAACACTTTTCACATTCTTCCCTGCAACTCGGCTGCTAGTCCTCCTTTCATGCAGATTCTTAAGGTCCTAGCTCATGTCCAAGGCATCAAAGCCAGCTAAAAAGTCAATAATCGATACCTAAAACTTGAATTGTACTACTTCTTACTGGCTATTACATCAAATTAGAAGCTTCATCTGTGTTCTACTGTGGTGGTTTCAGTGTCTCCGCCTACCGCAGCATACGACATAGCTTTGCAGACGATAAGTACAACCGTTTCAGAGAGAAGACCGGCCAATGCGACGATCTGGCCATAAGTCGATTCGATAACAAATGACGAAAACGGATGGATTTCTCAGGTTTTTACTACATATGAATACTTTTCACATTCTCCCGTGCAACTCGGCTGCTAGTCCTCCTTTCATGCAGAATCTTAAGGTCCTAGCTCATGTCCAAGGCACCAAAGCCAGCTAAAAAGTCAATAATCGATACCTAAAACTTGAATTGTACTACTTCTTACTGGCTATTACATCAACTTAGAAGCTTCTTCTGTGTTCTACTATGGTGCTTTTAGTGTCTCCGCATACCGCAGCACGCGACATAGCTTTGCAGACGATAAGTACAACCGTTTCAGAGAGAAGAGCGGCCAATGTGACGATCGGGCTTTAAGTCGATTCGATAACAAATGACGAAAACGGACGGATTTCTCAGGTTTCTACTACATATGAACACATTTCACATTCTCCCGTGCAACGTGGCTGCTAGTCCTCCTATCATGCAGAATCTTAAGGTCCTAGCTCATGTCCAAGGCACCAAAGGCAGCTAAAAAGTCAATAATCGATACCTAAAACTTGAATTGTACTACTTCTTACTGGCTATTACATCACCTTAGAAGCTTCATCTGTGTTCTACTATGGTGCTTTTAGTGTCTCCGCATACCGCAGCACGCGACATAGCTTTGAAGACGATAAGTACAACCTTTTCAGAGAGAAGAGCGGCCAATGTGACGATCGGGCTTTAAGTCGATTCGATAACAAATGACGAAAACGGACGGATTTCTCAGTTTTTTCTACATATGAACACTTTTCACATTCTCCCCTGCAACTCGGCTGCTAGTCCTCCTTTCTTGCAGAATCTTAAGCTCCTAGCTCATGTCCAAGGCAACAAAGCCATCTAAAAAATCAATAATCGATACCTAAAACTTGAATTGTACTACTTCTTACTGGCTATTACATCGACTTAGAAGCTTCATCTGTGTTCTACTATGGTGCTTTTAGTCTCTACGCATACCGCAGCACGCGACATAGCTTTGAAGACGATAAGTACAACCGTTTCAGAGAGAAGAGCGGCCAATGTAACGATCTGGCTTTAAGTCGATTCGATAACAAATGACGAAAACGGACGGATTTCTCAGGTTTTTACTACATTTGAATACTTTTCAAATTCTCCCGTGCAACTCGGCTGCTAGTCCTCCTTTCATGCAGAATCTTAAGGTCCTAGCTCATGTCCAAGGCACCAAAGCCAGCTAAAAAGTCAATAATCGATACCTAAAACTTGAATTGTAATACTTCTTACTGGCTATTACATCAACCTAGAAGCTTCATCTGTGTTCTACTATGGTGCTTTTAGTGTCTCCGCATACCGCATCACGCGACATAGCATTGCAGGCGATAAGTACAACCGTTTCAGAGAGAAGAGCGGCCAATGTGACGATCTGGCTTTAAGTCGATTCGATAACAAATGACGAAAACGGACGGATTTCTCAGGTTTTTACTACATATGAACACTTTTCACATTCTCCCATCCAACGCGGCTGCTAGTCCTCCTTTCATGCAGAATCTTAAGGTCCTAGCTCATGTAAAAGGCACCAAAGCCAGCTAAAAAGTCAATAATCGATACCTAAAACATGAATTGTACTACTTCTTACTGGCTATTACATCATCATAGAAGCTTCATCTGTGTTCTACTATGGTGCTTTTAGTGTCTCCGCATACCGCAGCACGCGACATAGCTTTGCAGACGGTAAGTACAACCGTTTCAGACAGAAGAGCGGCCAATGTGACGATCGGGCTTTAAGTCGATTCAATAACAAATGACGGAAACAGACGGATTTCTCAAGTTTTTACTACATATGAACACTTTTCACATTCTCCCGTGCAACTCGGCTGCTAGTCCTCCTTTCATGCAGAATCTTAAGGTCATAGCTCATGTCCAAGGAACCAACGCCAGCTAAAAAGTCAATAATCGATACCTAAAACTTGAATTGTACTACTTCTTACTGGCTATTACATCGACTTAAAACTTCATCTGTGTTCTACTATGGTGATTTTATTGTCTCCACATACCGCAGCACGCGACATAGCTTTGCAGGCGATAAGTACAACCGTTTCAGAGAGAAGAGCGGCCAATGTGACGATCGGGCTTTAAGTCGATTCGATAATAAATGACGAAAACGTACGGATTTCTCAGGTTTCTACTACATATGAACACATTTCACATTCTCCCGTGCAACGCGGCTACTAGTCCTCCTTTCATGCAGAATCTTAAGGTCCTAGCTCATGTCCAAGGCACCAAAGCCAGCTAAAAGTCAATAATCGATACCTAAATCTTGAATTGTACTACTTCTTACTGGCTCTTACATCAACTTAGAAGCTTCATCTGTGTTCTACTATGGTGCTTTTAGTGTCTCCGCATACCGCAGCACGCGACATAGCTTTGAAGACGATAAGTACAACCGTTTCAGAGAGAAGAGCGGGCAATGTGACGATCTGGCTTTAAGTCGATTCGATAACAAATGACGAAAACGGACGGATTTCTCAGGTTTTTACTACATATGAATACTTTTCACATTCTCCCGTGCAACTCAGCTGCTAGTCCTCCTTTAAAGCAGAATCTTAAGGTCCTAGCTCATGTCCAAGGCACCAAAGCCAGCTAAAAAGTCAATAATCGATACCTAAAACTTGAATTGTACTACTTCTTACTGGCTATTACATCAACTTAGAAGCTTCATCTGTGTTCTACTATGGTGCTTTTAGAGTCTCCGCATACCGCAGCACGCGACATAGCTTTGCAGACGATAAGTACAACCGTTTCATAGAGAAGAGCGTCAATGCGACGATCTGGCTCTAAGTCGATTCGATAACAAATGACGAAAACGGACGGATTTCTCAGGTTTTTACTACATATGAACACTTTTCACATTCTTCCCTGCAACTCGGCTGCTAGTCCTCCTTTCATGCAGATTATTAAGGTCCTAGCTCATGTCCAAGGCATCAAAGCCAGCTAAAAAGTCAATAATCGATACCTAAAACTTGAATTGTACTACTTCTTACTGGCTATTACATCAAATTAGAAGCTTCATCTGTGTTCTACTGTGGTGGTTTCAGTGTCTCCGCCTACCGCAGCATACGACATAGCTTTGCAGACGATAAGTACAACCGTTTCAGAGAGAAGACCGGCCAATGCGACGATCTGGCCATAAGTCGATTCGATAACAAATGACGAAAACGGATGGATTTCTCAGGTTTTTACTACATATGAACACTTTTCACATTCTCCCGTGCAACTCGGCTGCTAGTCCTCCTTTCATGCAGAATCTTAAGGTCCTAGCTCATGTCCAAGGCACCAAAGCCAGCTAAAAAGTCAATAATCGATACCTAAAACAGGAATTGTACTACTTCTTACTGGCTATTACATCAACTTAGAAGCTTGTTCTGTGTTCTACTATGGTGCTTTTAGTGTCTCCGCATACCGCAGCACGCGACATAGCTTTGCAGACGATAAGTACAACCGTTTCAGAGAGAAGAGCGGCCAATGTGACGATCGGGCTTTAAGTCGATTCGATAACAAATGACGAAAACGGACGGATTTCTCAGGTTTTTACTACATATGAACACTTTTCACATTCTCCTATCCAACGCGGCTGCTAGTCCTCCTTTCATGCAGAATCTTAAGGTCCTAGCTCATGTCCAAGGCCCCAAAGCCAGCTAAAAAGTCAATAATCGATACCTAAAACTTCAATTGTACTACTTGTTACTGGCTATTACATCATCATAGAAGCTTCATCTGTGTTCTACTATGGTGCTTTTAGTGTTTCCGCATACCGCAGCACGCGACATAGCTTTGCAAACGATAAGTACAACCGTTTCAGAGAGAAGAGCGGCCAATGTGACGATCTGGCTTTAAGTCGATTCGATAACAAATGACGAAAACGGACGGATTTCTCAGGTTTTTACTACATATGAACACATTTCACATGCTCCCGTGCAACTCGGCTGCTAGTCCTCCTTTCATGCAGAATCTTAAGGTCCTAGCTCATGTCCAAGGCTCCAAAGCCAGCTAAAAAGTAAATAATCAGTACCTAAAACTTGAATTGTACTACTTCTTACTGGCTATTACATCATCATAGAAGCTTCATCTGTGTTCTACTATGGTGCTTTTAGTGTTTCCGTATACCGCAGCACGCGACATAGCTTTGCAGACGATAAGTACAACCGTTTCAGAGAGAAGAGCGGCCAATGTGACGATCTGGCTTTAAGACGATTCGATAACAAATGACGAAAACGGACGGATTTCTCAGGTTTCTACTACATATGAACACTTTTCACATTCTTCCCTGCAACTCGGCTGCTAGTCCTCCTTTCATGCAGATTCTTAAGGTCCTAGCTCATGTCCAAGCCATCAAAGCCAGCTAAAAAGTCAATAATCGATACCTAAAACTGGAATTGTACTACTTCTTACTGCCTATTACATCAACTTAGAAGCTTCATCTGTGTTCTACTCTGGTGGTTTCAGTGACTCCGCATACCGCAGCATACGACATAGCTTTGCAGACGATAAGTACAACCGTTTCAGAGAGAAGAGCGGCCAATGTGACGATCTGGCTTTAAGTCGATTCGATAACAAATGACGAAAACGGACGGATTTCTCAGGTTTTTACTACATATGAACACTATTCACATTTTCCCATCCAACGCGGCTGCTAGTCCTCCTTTCATGCAGAATCTTAAGGTCCTACCTCATGTCCAAGGCACCAAAGCCAGCTAAAAAGTCAATAATCGATACCTAAAACTTGAATTGTACTACTTCTTACTGGCTATTACATCATCATAGAAGCTTCATCTGTGTTCTACTATGGTGCTTTTAGTGTCTCCGCATACCGCAGCACGCGACATAGCTTTGCAGACGATAAGTACAACCGTTTCAGAGAGAAGAGCGGCCAATGTGACGATCTGGCTTTAAGTCGATTCGATAACAAATGACGAAAACGGACGGATTTCTCAGGTTTCTACTACATATGAACACATTTCACATTCTCCCGTGCAACGCGGCTGCTAGTCCTCCTTTAATGCAGAATCTTAAGGTCCTAGCTCATGTCCAAGGCACCAAAGCCAGCTAAAAAGTCAATAATCGATACCTAAAACTAGAATTGTACTACTTCTTACTGGCTATTACATCATCATAGAAGCTTCATCTGTGTTCTACCATGGTGCTTTTAGTGTCTCCGCACACCGCAGTACGCGACATAGCTTTGCAGACGATAAGTACAACCGTTTCAGAGAAAAGAGGGGCCAATGTGACGATCTGGCTTTAAGTCGATTCGATAGCAAATGACGAAAACGGACGGATTTCTCAGGTTTTTACTACATATGAACACTTTTCACATTCTCCTATCCAACGCGGCTGCTAGTCCTCCTTTCATGCAGAATCTTAAGGTCCTAGCTCATGTCCAAGGCACCAAAGCCAGCTAAAAAGTCAATAATCGATACCTAAAACTTGAATTGTACTACTTCTTACTGGCTATTACATCATCATAGAAGCTTCATCTGTGTTCTACTATGGTGCTTTTAGTGTTTCCGCATACCGCAGCACGTGACATAGCTTTGCAGACGATAAGTACAACCGTTTCAGAGAGAAGAGCGGCCAATGTGACGATCTGGCTTTAAGTCGATTCGATAACAAATGACGAAAACGGACGGATTTCTCAGATTTCTACTACATATGAACACATTTCACATTCACCCGTACAACGCGGCCGCTAGTCCTCCTTTCATGCAGAATCTTAAGGTCCTAGCTCATGTCCAAGGCACCAAAGCCAGATAAAAAGTCAATAATCGATACCTAAAACTTGAATTGTACTACTTCTTACTGGCTATTACATCAACTTAGAAGCTTCATCTGTGTTCTACTATGGTGCTTTTAGTGTCAGCGCATACCGCATCACGCGACATAGCTTTGCAGGCGATAAGTACAACCGTTTCAGAGAGAAGAGCGGCCAATGTGACGATCGGGCTTTAAGTCGATTCGGTAACAAATGACGAAAACGGACGGATTTCTCAGGTTTTTACTACATATGAACACATTTCACATTCTCCCGTGCAACGCGGCTGCTAGTCCTCCTTTCATGCAGAATCTTAAGCTCCTAGCTCATGTCCAAGGCTCCAAAGCCAGCTAAAAAGTAAATAATCAGTACCTAAAACTTGAATTGTACTACTTCTTACTGGCTATTACATCAACTTAGAAGCTTCATCTGTGTTCTACTATGGTGCTTTTAGAGTCTCCGCATACCGCAGCACGCGACATAGGTTTGAAGACGATAAGTACAACCGTTTCAGAGAGAAGAGCGGCCAATGTGACGATCTGGCTTTAAGTCGATTCGATAACAAATGACGAAAACGGACGGATTTCTCAGGTTTTTACTACATATGAACACTTTTCACATTCTTCCCTGCAACTCGGCTGCTAGTCCTCCTTTCATGCAGATTCTTAAGGTCCTAGCTCATGTCCAAGGCATCAAAGCCAGCTAAAAAGTCAATAATCGATACCTAAAACTTGAATTGTACTACTTCTTACTGGCTATTACATCAAATTAGAAGCTTCATCTGTGTTCTACTGTGGTGGTTTCAGTGTCTCCGCCTACCGCAGCATACGACATAGCTTTGCAGACGATAAGTACAACCGTTTCAGAGAGAAGAGCGGCCAATGTGACGATCTGGCTTTAAGTCGATTCGATAACAAATGACGAAAGCGGACGGATTTCTCAGGTTTTTACTACATATGAACACTTTTCACATTGTCCCGTGCAACTCGGCTGCTAGTCCTCCTTTCATGCAGAATCTTAAGGTCCTAGCTCATGTCCAAGGCACCAAAGCCAGCTAAAAAGTCAATAATCGATACCTAAAACTTGAATTGTACTACTTCTTACTGGCTATTACATCATCATAGAAGCTTCATCTGTGTTCTACTATGGTGCTTTTAGTGTCTCCGCATACCGCAGCACGCGACATAGCTTTGCAGACGATAAGTACAACCGTTTTAGAGAGAAGAGTGGCCAATGTGACGATCTGGCTTTAAGTCGATTCGATAACAAATGAGGAAAACGGATGGATTTCTCAGGTTTCTACTACATATGAACACATTTCACATTCTCCCGTGCAACGCGGCTGCTACTCCTCCTTTAATGCAGAATCTTAAGGTCCTAGCTCATGTCCAAGGCACCAAAGCCAGCTAAAAAGTCAATAATCGATACCTAAAACTTGAATTGTACTACTTCTTACTGGCTATTACATCAACTTAGAAGTTTCATCTGTGTTCTACCATGGTGCTTTTAGTGTCTCCGCACACCGCAGTACGCGACATAGCTTTGCAGACGATAAGTACAACCGTTTCAGAGAAAAGAGGGGCCAATGTGACGATCTGGCTTTAAGTCGATTCGATAACAAATGACGAAAACGGACGGATTTCTCAGGTTTTTACCACATATGAACACTTTTCACATTCTCCCGTGCAACTCGGCTGCTAGTCCTCCTTTCATGCAGAATCTTAAGGTCCTAGCTCATGTCCAAGGCTCCAAAGCCAGCTAAAAAGTAAATAATCAGTACCTAAAACTTGAATTGTACTACTTCTTACTGGCTATTACATCAACTTAGAAGCTTCATCTGTGTTCTACTATGGTGCTTTTAGAGTCTCCGCATACCGCAGCACGCGACATAGCTTTGCAGACGATAAGTACAACCGTTTCAGAGAGAAGAGCGGCCAATGTGACGATCTGGCTTTAAGTCGATTCGATAACAAATGACGAAAACGGACGGATTTCTCAGGTTTTTACTACATATGAACACTTTTCACATTCTCCCGTGCAACTCGGCTGCTAGTCCTCCTTTCATGCAGAATCTTAAGGTCCTAGCTCATGTCCAAGGCACCAATGCCAGCTAAAAAGTCAATAATCGATACCTAAAACTTGAATTGTACTACTTCTTACTGGCTATTACATCAACTTAGAAGCTTCATCTGTGTTCTACCATGGTGCTTTTAGTGTCTCCGCACACCGCAGTACGCGACATAGCTTTGCAGACGATAAGTACAACCGTTTCAGAGAAAAGTGGGGCCAATGTGACGATCTGGCTTTAAGTCGATTCGATAACAAATGACGAAAAGGGACGGATTTCTCAGGTTTTTACTACATATGAACACTTTTCACATTCTCCCGTGCAACTCGGCTGCTAGTCCTCCTTTCATGCAGAATCTTAAGGTCCTAGCTCATGTCCAAGGCACCAAAGCCAGCTAAAAGACAATAATCGATACCTAAAACTTGAATTGTACTACTTCTTACTGGCTATTACATCATCTTAGAAGCTTCATCTGTGTTCTACTATGGTGCTTTCAGTGTCTCCGCATACCGCAGCACGCGACAAAGCTTTCCAGACGATAAGTACAACCGTTTCAGAGAGAAGAGCAGCCAATGTGACGATCTGGCTTTAAGTCGATTCGATAACAAATGACGAAAACGGACGTATTCCTCAGGATTTTACTACATATGAACACATTTCACATTCTCCCGTTCAACGCGGCTGCTAGTCCTCCTTTCATGCAGAATCTTAAGGTCCTAGCTCATGTCCAAGGCACCAAAGCCAGCTAAAAAGTCAATAATCGATACCTAAAACTTGAATTGTACTACTTCTTACTGGCTATTACATCAACTTAGAAGCTTCATCTGTGTTCTACTATGGTGCTTTTAGTGTCTCCGCATACCGCATCACGCGACATAGCTTTGCAGGCGATAAGTACAACCGTTTCAGAGAGAAGAGCAGCCAATGTGACGATCGGGCTTTAAGTCGATTCGATAACAAATGACGAACACGGACGGATTTCTCAGGTTTTTACTACATATCAACACATTTCACATTCTCCTATCCAGCGCGGCTGCTAGTCCTCCTTTCATGCAGAATCTTAAGGTCCTAGCTCATGTCCAAGGCTCCAAAGCCAGCTAAAAAGTAAATAATCAGTACCTAAAACTTGAATTGTACTACATCTTACTGGCTATTACATCTACTTAGAAGCTTCATCTGTGTTCTACTATGGTGCTTTTAAAGTCTCCGCATACCGCAGCACGCGACATAGCTTTGCAGACGATAAGTAGAACCGTTTCAGCGAGAAGAGCGGCCAATGTGACGATCTGGCTTCAAGTCGATTCGATAACAAATGACGAAAACGGACGGATTTCTCAGGTTTTTACTACATATGAACACTTTTCACATTCTTCCCTGCAACTCGGCTGCTAGTCCTCCTTTCATGCAGATTCTTAAGGTCCTAGCTCATGTCCAAGGCATCAAAGCCAGCTAAAAAGTCAATAATCGATACCTAAAACTTGAATTGTACTACTTCTTACTGGCTATTACATCGAATTAGAAGCTTCATCTGTGTTCTACTGTGGTGGTTTCAGTGTCTCCGCCTACCGCAGCATACGACATAGCTTTGCAGACGATAAGTACAACCGTTTCAGAGAGAAGAGCGGCCAATGTGACGATCTGACTTTAAGTCGATTCGATAACAAATGACGAACACGGACGGATTTCTCAGGTTTTTACTACATATGAACACTTTTCACATTCTCCCGTGCAACTCGGCTGCTAGTCCTCCTTTCATGCAGAATCTTAAGGTCCTAGCTCATGTCCAAGGCACCAAAGAGAGCTAAAAAGTCAATAATCGATACCTAAAACTTGAATTATACTACTTCTTACTGGGTATTACATCAACTTAGAAGCTTCATCTGTGTTCTACTATGGTGCTTTTAGTGTCTCCGCATACCGCATCACGCGACATAGCTTTGCAGGCCATAAGTACAACCGTTTCAAAGAGAAGAGCGGCCAATGTGACGATCTGGCTTTAAGTCGATTCGATAACAAATGACGAAAACTCACGGATTTCTCAGGTTTTTACTACATATGAACACTTTTCACATTCTCCCGTGCAACTCGGCTGCTAGTCCTCCTTTCATGCAGAATCTTAAGGTCCTAGCTCATGTCCAAGGCACCAAAGCCAGATAAAAAGTCAATAATCAGTACCTAAAACTTGAATTGTACTACTTCTTACTGGCTATTACATCAACTTAGAAGCTTCATCTGGCTTCTACTATGGTGCTTTTAGTGTCTCCGCATAACGCAGCACGCGACATAGCTTTGAAGACGATAAGTACAACCGTTTCAGAGAGAAGAGCGGCCAATGTGACGATCTGGCTTTAAGTCGATTCGATAACAAATGACGAAAACGGACGGATTTCTCAGGTATTTACTACATATGAACACTTTTCACATTCTCCCCTGCAACTCGGCTGCTAGTCCTCCTTTCATGCAGAATCTTAAGGTCCTAGCTCATGTCCAAGGCACCAAAGCCAGCTAAAAAGTCAATAATCGATACCTAAATCTTCATTTGTACTACTTCTTACTGGGTATTACATCATCTTAGAAGCTTCTTCTGTGTTCTACTATGGTGCTTTTAGTGTCTCCGCATACCGCAGCACGCGACAAAGCTTTCCAGGCGATAAGTACAACCGCTTCAGAGAGAAGAGCAGCCAATGTGACGATCTGGCTCTAAGTCGATTCGATAACAAATGACGAAAACGGACGGATTTCTCAGGTTTTTACTACATATGAACACTTTTCACATTCTCCCGTGCAACTCGGCTGCTATTCCTCCTTTCATGCAGATTCTTAAGGTCCTAGCTCATGTCCAAGACACCAAAGCCAGCTAAAAAGTCAATAATCGATACCTAAAACTTGAATTGTACTACTTCGTACTGGCTAATACATCAACTTAGAAGCTTCATCTGTGTTCTACTATGGTGCTTTTAGTGTCTCCGCATACCGAATCACGCGACATAGCTTTGCAGGCGATAAGTACAACCGTTTCAGAGAGAAGAGCGGCCAATGTGACGATCTGGCTTTAAGTCGATTCGATAACAAATGACGAAAACGGACGGATTTCTCAGGTTTTTCTACATATGAACACTTTTCACATTCTCCCGTGCAACTCGGCTGCTAGTCCTCCTTTCATGCAGATTCTTAAGGTCCTAGCTCATGTCCAAGGCACCAAAGCCAGCTAAAAAGTCAATAATCGATACCTAAATCGTGAATTGTACTACTTCTTACTGGCTATTACATCATCATAGAAGCTTCATCTGTGTTCTACTATGGTGCTTTTAGTGTCTCCGCATACCGCAGCACGCGACATAGCTTTGCAGACGATAAGTACAACCGTTTCAGAGAGAAGAGCGGCCAATGTGACGATCTGGCTTTAAGTCGATTCGATAACAAATGACGAAAACGGACGGATTTCTCAGGTTTTTACTACATATGAACACTTTTCACATTCTCCCGTGCAACTCGGCTGCTAGTCCTCCTTTCATGCAGAATCTTAAGGTCCTAGCTCATGTCCAAGGCACCAAAGCCAGCTAAGAAGTCAATAATCGATACCTAAAACTTGAATTGTACTACTTCTTACTGGCTATTACATCAACTTAGAAGCTTCATCTGTGTTCTACTATGGTGCTTTTAGTGTCTCCGCATACCGCAGCACGCGACATAGCTTTGCAGACGATAAGTACAACCGTTTCAGAGAGAAGAGCGGCCAATGTGACGATCTGGCTTTAAGTCGATTCGATAACAAATGACGAAAACGGACGGATTTCTCAGGTTTCTACTACATATGAACACATTTCACATTCTCCCGTGCAACGCGGCTGCTAGTCCTCCTTTAATGCAGAATCTTAAGGTCCTAGCTCATGTCCAAGGCACCAAAGCCAGCTAAAAAGTCAATAATCGATACCTAAAACTAGAATTGTACTACTTCTTACTGGCTATTACATCATCATAGAAGCTTCATCTGTGTTCTACCATGGTGCTTTTAGTGTCTCCGCACACCGCAGTACGCGACATAGCTTTGCAGACGATAAGTACAACCGTTTCAGAGAAAAGAGGGGCCAATGTGACGATCTGGCTTTAAGTCGATTCGATAGCAAATGACGAAAACGGACGGATTTCTCAGGTTTTTACTACATATGAACACTTTTCACATTCTCCTATCCAACGCGGCTGCTAGTCCTCCTTTCATGCAGAATCTTAAGGTCCTAGCTCATGTCCAAGGCACCAAAGCCAGCTAAAAAGTCAATAATCGATACCTAAAACTTGAATTGTACTACTTCTTACTGGCTATTACATCATCATAGAAGCTTCATCTGTGTTCTACTATGGTGCTTTTAGTGTTTCCGCATACCGCAGCACGTGACATAGCTTTGCAGACGATAAGTACAACCGTTTCAGAGAGAAGAGCGGCCAATGTGACGATCTGGCTTTAAGTCGATTCGATAACAAATGACGAAAACGGACGGATTTCTCAGATTTCTACTACATATGAACACATTTCACATTCACCCGTACAACGCGGCCGCTAGTCCTCCTTTCATGCAGAATCTTAAGGTCCTAGCTCATGTCCAAGGCACCAAAGCCAGATAAAAAGTCAATAATCGATACCTAAAACTTGAATTGTACTACTTCTTACTGGCTATTACATCAACTTAGAAGCTTCATCTGTGTTCTACTATGGTGCTTTTAGTGTCAGCGCATACCGCATCACGCGACATACCTTTGCAGGCGATAAGTACAACCGTTTCAGAGAGAAGAGCGGCCAATGTGACGATCGGGCTTTAAGTCGATTCGATAACAAATGACGAAAACGGACGGATTTCTCAGGTTTTTACTACATATGAACACATTTCACATTCTCCCGTGCAACGCGGCTGCTAGTCCTCCTTTCATGCAGAATCTTAAGCTCCTAGCTCATGTCCAAGGCTCCAAAGCCAGCTAAAAAGTAAATAATCAGTACCTAAAACTTGAATTGTACTACTTCTTACTGGCTATTACATCAACTTAGAAGCTTCATCTGTGTTCTACTATGGTGCTTTTAGAGTCTCCGCATACCGCAGCACGCGACATAGGTTTGAAGACGATAAGTACAACCGTTTCAGAGAGAAGAGCGGCCAATGTGACGATTTGGCTTTAAGTCGATTCGATAACAAATGACGAAAACGGACGGATTTCTCAGGTTTTTACTACATATGAACACTTTTCACATTCTTCCCTGCAACTCGGCTGCTAGTCCTCCTTTCATGCAGATTCTTAAGGTCCTAGCTCATGTCCAAGGCATCAAAGCCAGCTAAAAAGTCAATAATCGATACCTAAAACTTGAATTGTACTACTTCTTACTGGCTATTACATCAAATTAGAAGCTTCATCTGTGTTCTACTGTGGTGGTTTCAGTGTCTCCGCCTACCGCAGCATACGACATAGCTTTGCACACGATAAGTACAACCGTTTCAGAGAGAAGAGCGGCCAATGTGACGATCTGGCTTTAAGTCGATTCGATAACAAATGACGAAAACGGACGGATTTCTCAGGTTTTTACTACATATGAACACTTTTCACATTGTCCCGTGCAACTCGGCTGCTAGTCCTCCTTTCATGCAGAATCTTAAGGTCCTAGCTCATGTCCAAGGCACCAAAGCCAGCTAAAAAGTCAATAATCGATACCTAAAACTTGAATTGTACTACTTCTTACTGGCTATTACATCATCATAGAAGCTTCATCTGTGTTCTACTATGGTGCTTTTAGTGTCTCCGCATACCGCAGCACGCGACATAGCTTTGCAGACGATAAGTACAACCGTTTTAGAGAGAAGAGTGGCCAATGTGACGATCTGGCTTTAAGTCGATTCGATAACAAATGAGGAAAACGGATGGATTTCTCAGGTTTCTACTACATATGAACACATTTCACATTCTCCCGTGCAACGCGGCTGCTACTCCTCCTTTAATGCAGAATCTTAAGGTCCTAGCTCATGTCCAAGGCACCAAAGCCAGCTAAAAAGTCAATAATCGATACCTAAAACTTGAATTGTACTACTTCTTACTGGCTATTACATCAACTTAGAAGTTTCATCTGTGTTCTACCATGGTGCTTTTAGTGTCTCCGCACACCGCAGTACGCGACATAGCTTTGCAGACGATAAGTACAACCGTTTCAGAGAAAAGAGGGGCCAATGTGACGATCTGGCTTTAAGTCGATTCGATAACAAATGACGAAAACGGACGGATTTCTCAGGTTTTTACCACATATGAACACTTTTCACATTCTCCCGTGCAACTCGGCTGCTAGTCCTCCTTTCATGCAGAATCTTAAGGTCCTAGCTCATGTCCAAGGCTCCAAACCAGCTAAAAAGTAAATAATCAGTACCTAAAACTTGAATTGTACTACTTCTTACTGGCTATTACATCAACTTAGAAGCTTCATCTGTGTTCTACTATGGTGCTTTTAGAGTCTCCGCATACCGCAGCACGCGACATAGCTTTGCAGACGATAAGTACAACCGTTTCAGAGAGAAGAGCGGCCAATGTGACGATCTGGCTTTAAGTCGATTCGATAACAAATGACGAAAACGGACGGATTTCTCAGGTTTTTACTACATATGAACACTTTTCACATTCTCCCGTGCAACTCGGCTGCTAGTCCTCCTTTCATGCAGAATCTTAAGGTCCTAGCTCATGTCCAAGGCACCAATGCCAGCTAAAAAGTCAATAATCGATACCTAAAACTTGAATTGTACTACTTCTTACTGGCTATTACATCAACTTAGAAGCTTCATCTGTGTTCTACCATGGTGCTTTTAGTGTCTCCGCACACCGCAGTACGCGACATAGCTTTGCAGACGATAAGTACAACCGTTTCAGAGAAAAGTGGGGCCAATGTGACGATCTGGCTTTAAGTCGATTCGATAACAAATGACGAAAAGGGACTGATTTCTCAGGTTTTTACTACATATGAACACTTTTCACATTCTCCCGTGCAACTCGGCTGCTAGTCCTCCTTTCATGCAGAATCTTAAGGTCCTAGCTCATGTCCAAGGCACCAAAGCCAGCTAAAAGACAATAATCGATACCTAAAACTTGAATTGTACTACTTCTTACTGGCTATTACATCATCTTAGAAGCTTCATCTGTGTTCTACTATGGTGCTTTCAGTGTCTCCGCATACCGCAGCACGCGACAAAGCTTTCCAGACGATAAGTACAACCGTTTCAGAGAGAAGAGCAGCCAATGTGACGATCTGGCTTTAAGTCGATTCGATAACAAATGACGAAAACGGACGTATTCCTCAGGATTTTACTACATATGAACACATTTCACATTCTCCCGTTCAACGCGGCTGCTAGTCCTCCTTTCATGCAGAATCTTAAGGTCCTAGCTCATGTCCAAGGCACCAAAGCCAGCTAAAAAGTCAATAATCGATACCTAAAACTTGAATTGTACTACTTCTTACTGGCTATTACATCAACTTAGAAGCTTCATCTGTGTTCTACTATGGTGCTTTTAGTGTCTCCGCATACCGCATCACGCGACATAGCTTTGCAGGCGATAAGTACAACCGTTTCAGAGAGAAGAGCAGCCAATGTGACGATCGGGCTTTAAGTCGATTCGATAACAAATGACGAACACGGACGGATTTCTCAGGTTTTTACTACATATCAACACATTTCACATCCTCCTATCCAGCGCGGCTGCTAGTCCTCCTTTCATGCAGAATCTTAAGGTCCTAGCTCATGTCCAAGGCTCCAAAGCCAGCTAAAAAGTAAATAATCAGTACCTAAAACTTGAATTGTACTACATCTTACTGGCTATTACATCTACTTAGAAGCTTCATCTGTATTCTACTATGGTGCTTTTAAAGTCTCCGCATACCGCAGCACGCGACATAGCTTTGCAGACGATAAGTAGAACCGTTTCAGAGAGAAGAGCGGCCAATGTGACGATCTGGCTTCAAGTCGATTCGATAACAAATGACGAAAACGGACGGATTTCTCAGGTTTTTACTACATATGAACACTTTTCACATTCTTCCCTGCAACTCGGCTGCTAGTCCTCCTTTCATGCAGATTCTTAAGGTCCTAGCTCATGTCCAAGGCATCAAAGCCAGCTAAAAAGTCAATAATCGATACCTAAAACTTGAATTGTACTACTTCTTACTGGCTATTACATCGAATTAGAAGCTTCATCTGTGTTCTACTGTGGTGGTTTCAGTGTCTCCGCCTACCGCAGCATACGACATAGCTTTGCAGACGATAAGTACAACCGTTTCAGAGAGAAGAGCGGCCAATGTGACGATCTGACTTTAAGTCGATTCGATAACAAATGACGAACACGGACGGATTTCTCAGGTTTTTACTACATATGAACACTTTTCACATTCTCCCGTGCAACTCGGCTGCTAGTCCTCCTTTCATGCAGAATCTTAAGGTCCTAGCTCATGTCCAAGGCACCAAAGAGAGCTAAAAAGTCAATAATCGATACCTAAAACTTGAATTATACTACTTCTTACTGGGTATTACATCAACTTAGAAGCTTCATCTGTGTTCTACTATGGTGCTTTTAGTGTCTCCGCATACCGCATCACGCGACATAGCTTTGCAGGCTATAAGTACAACCGTTTCAAAGAGAAGAGCGGCCAATGTGACGATCTGGCTTTAAGTCGATTCGATAACAAATGACGAAAACTCACGGATTTCTCAGGTTTTTACTACATATGAACACTTTTCACATTCTCCCGTGCAACTCGGCTGCTAGTCCTCCTTTCATGCAGAATCTTAAGGTCCTAGCTCATGTCCAAGGCACCAAAGCCAGATAAAAAGTCAATAATCAGTACCTAAAACTTGAATTGTACTACTTCTTACTGGCTATTACATCAACTTAGAAGCTTCATCTGGCTTCTACTATGGTGCTTTTAGTGTCTCCGCATAACGCAGCACGCGACATAGCTTTGAAGACGATAAGTACAACCGTTTCAGAGAGAAGAGCGGCCAATGTGACGATCTGGCTTTAAGTCGATTCGATAACAAATGACGAAAACGGACGGATTTCTCAGGTATTTACTACATATGAACACTTTTCACATTCTCCCCTGCAACTCGGCTGCTAGTCCTCCTTTCATGCAGAATCTTAAGGTCCTAGCTCATGTCCAAGGCACCAAAGCCAGCTAAAAAGTCAATAATCGATACCTAAATCTTCATTTGTACTACTTCTTACTGGGTATTACATCATCTTAGAAGCTTCTTCTGTGTTCTACTATGGTGCTTTTAGTGTCTCCGCATACCGCAGCACGCGACAAAGCTTTCCAGGCGATAAGTACAACCGCTTCAGAGAGAAGAGCAGCCAATGTGACGATCTGGCTCTAAGTCGATTCGATAACAAATGACGAAAACGGACGGATTTCTCAGGTTTTTACTACATATGAACACTTTTCACATTCTCCCGTGCAACTCGGCTGCTATTCCTCCTTTCATGCAGATTCTTAAGGTCCTAGCTCATGTCCAAGACACCAAAGCCAGCTAAAAAGTCAATAATCGATACCTAAAACTTGAATTGTACTACTTCGTACTGGCTAATACATCAACTTAGAAGCTTCATCTGTGTTCTACTATGGTGCTTTTAGTGTCTCCGCATACCGAATCACGCGACATAGCTTTGCAGGCGATAAGTACAACCGTTTCAGAGAGAAGAGCGGCCAATGTGACGATCTGGCTTTAAGTCGATTCGATAACAAATGACGAAAACGGACGGATTTCTCAGGTTTTTCTACATATGAACACTTTTCACATTCTCCCGTGCAACTCGGCTGCTAGTCCTCCTTTCATGCAGATTCTTAAGGTCCTAGCTCATGTCCAAGGCACCAAAGCCTGCTAAAAAGTCAATAATCGATACCTAAATCGTGAATTGTACTACTTCTTACTGGCTATTACATCATCATAGAAGCTTCATCTGTGTTCTACTATGGTGCTTTTAGTGTCTCCGCATACCGCAGCACGCGACATAGCTTTGCAGACGATAAGTACAACCGTTTCAGAGAGAAGAGCGGCCAATGTGACGATCTGGCTTTAAGTCGATTCGATAACAAATGACGAAAACGGACGGATTTCTCAGGTTTTTACTACATATGAACACTTTTCACATTCTCCCGTGCAACTCGGCTGCTAGTCCTCCTTTCATGCAGAATCTTAAGGTCCTAGCTCATGTCCAAGGCACCAAAGCCAGCTAAGAAGTCAATAATCGATACCTAAAACTTGAATTGTACTACTTCTTACTGGCTATTACATCAACTTAGAAGCTTCATCTGTGTTCTACTATGGTGCTTTTAGTGTCTCCGCATACCGCAGCACGCGACATAGCTTTGAAGACGATAAGTACAACCGTTTCAGAGAGAAGAGCGGCCAATGTGACGATCTGGCTTTAAGTCGATTCGATAACAAATGACGAAAACGAACGGATTTCTCAGGTTTTTACTACATATGAACACTTTTCACATTCTCCCCTGCAACTCGGCTGCTAGTCCTCCTTTCATGCAGAATCTTAAGGTCCTAGCTCATGTCCAAGGCACCAAAGCCAGATAAAAAGTCAATAATCGATACCTAAAACTTGAATTGTACTACTTCTTACTGGCTATTACATCATCTTAGAAGCTTCATCTGTGTTCTACTATGGTGCTTTTAGTGTCTCCGCATACCGCAGCACGCGACAAAGCTTTCCAGACGATAAGTACAACCGTTTCAGAGAGAAGAGCAGCCAATGTGACGATCTGGCTTTAAGTCGATTCGATAACAAATGACGAAAACGGACGTATTTCTCAGGTTTTTACTACATATGAACACTTTTCACATTCTCCTATCCAACGCGGCTGCTAGTCCTCCTTTCATGCAGAATCTTAAGGTCCTAGCTCATGTCCAAGGCACCAAAGCCAGCTAAAAAGTCAATAATCGATACCTAAAACTTGAATTGTACTACATCTTACTGGCTATTACATCATCATAGAAGCTTCATCTGTGTTCTACTATGGTGCTTTTAGTGTCTCCGCATACCGCAGCACGCGACATAGCTTTGCAGACGATAAGTACAACCGTTTCAGAGAGAAGAGCGGCCAATGTGAGGATCTGGCTTTAAGTCGATTCGATAACAAATGACGAAAACGGACGTATTTCTCAGGTTTTTACTACATATGAACACTTTTCACATTCTCCCCTGCAACTCGGCTGCTAGTCCTCCTTTCATGCAGAATCCTAAGGTCCTAGCTCATGTCCAAGGCACCAAAGCCAGCTAAAAAGTCAATAATCGATACCTAAAACTTGAATTGTACTACTTCTTACTGGCTATTACATCATCTTATAAGCTTCTTCTGTGTTCTACTATGGTGCTTTTAGTGTCTCCGCATACCGCAGCACGCGACAAAGCTTTCCAGACGATAAGTACAACCGTTTCAGAGAGAAGAGCAGACAATGTGACGATCTGGCTTTAAGTCGATTCGATAACAAATGACGAAAACGGACGGATTTCTCAGGTTTTTCTACATATGAACACTTTTCACATTCTCCCGTGCAACTCGGCTGCTAGTCCTCCTTTCATGCAGATTCTTAAGGTCCTAGCTCATGTCCAAGCCACCAAAGCCAGCTAAAAAATCAATAATCGATACCTAAAACTTGAATTGTACTACTTCTTACTGGCTAATACATCAACTTAGAAGCTTCATCTGTGTTCTACTATGGTGCTTTTAGTGTCTCCGCATACCGCATCACGCGACATAGCTTTGCAGGCTATAAGTACAACCGTTTCAAAGAGAAGAGCGGCCAATGTGACGATCTGGCTTTAAGTCGATTCGATAACAAATGACGAAAACTCACGGATTTCTCAGGTTTTTACTACATATGAACACTTTTCACATTCTCCCGTGCAACTCGGCTGCTAGTCCTCCTTTCATGCAGAATCTTAAGGTCCTAGCTCATGTCCAAGGCACCAAAGCCAGATAAAAAGTCAATAATCAGTACCTAAAACTTGAATTGTACTACTTCTTACTGGCTATTACATCAACTTAGAAGCTTCATCTGTCTTCTACTATGGTGCTTTTAGTGTCTCCGCATACCGCAGCACGCGACATAGCTTTGCAGACGATAAGTACAACCGTTTCAGAGAGAAGAGCGGCCAATGTGACGATCTGGCTTTAAGTCGATTCGATAACAAATGACGAAATCGGAGGGATTTCTCATGTTTTTACTACATATGAACACTTTTCACATTCGCCCGTGCAACTCGGCTGCTAGTCCTCCTTTCATGCAGAATCTTAAGGTCCTAGCTCATGTCCAAGGCACCAAAGACAGCTAAGAAGTCAATAATCGATACCTAAAACTTGAATTGTAGTACTTCTTACTGGCTATTACATCAACTTAGAAGCTTCATCTGTGTTCTACTATGGTGCTTTTAGTGTCTCCGCATAACGCAGCACGCGACATAGCTTTGAAGACGATAAGTACAACCGTTTCAGAGAGAAGAGCGGCCAATGTGACGATCTGGCTTTAAGTCGATTCGATAACAAATGACGAAAACGGACGGATTTCTCAGGTATTTACTACATATGAACACTTTTCACATTCTCCCCTGCAACTCGGCTGCTAGTCCTCCTTTCATGCAGAATCTTAAGGTCCTAGCTCATGTCCAAGGCACCAAAGCCAGCTAAAAAGTCAATAATCGATACCTAAATCTTCATTTGTACTACTTCTTACTGGGTATTACATCATCTTAGAAGCTTCTTCTGTGTTCTACTATGGTGCTTTTAGTGTCTCCGCATACCGCAGCACGCGACAAAGCTTTCCAGACGATAAGTACAACCGTTTCAGAGAGAAGAGCAGCCAATGTGACGATCTGGCTTTAAGTCGATTCGATAACAAATGACGAAAACGGACGGATTTCTCAGGTTTTTACTACATATGAACACTTTTCACATTCTCCCGTGCAACTCGGCTGCTAGTCCTCCTTTCATGCAGATTCTTAAGGTCCTAGCTCATGTCCAAGACACCAAAGCCAGCTAAAAAGTCAATAATCGATACCTAAAACTTGAATTGTACTACTTCGTACTGGCTAATACATCAACTTAGAAGCTTCATCTGTGTTCTACTATGGTGCTTTTAGTGTCTCCGCATACCGCATCACGCGACATAGCTTTGCAGGCGATAAGTTCAACCGTTTCAGAGAGAAGAGCGGCCAATGTGACGATCTGGCTTTAAGTCGATTCGATAACAAATGACGAAAACGGACGGATTTCTCAGGTTTTTACTACATATGAACACTTTTCACATTCTCCCATCCAACGCGGCTGCTAGTCCACCTTTCATGCAGAATCTTAAGGTCCTAGCTCATGTCCAAGGCACCAAAGCCAGCTAAAAAGTCAATAATCGATACCTAAATCTTGAATTGTACTACTTCTTACAGGCTATTACATCATCATAGAAGCTTCATCTGTGTTCTACTATGGTGCTTTTAGTGTCTCCGCATACCGCAGCACGCGACATAGCTTTGCAGACGATAAGTACAACCGTTTCAGAGAGAAGAGCGGCCAATGTGACGATCTGGCTTTAAGTCGATTCGATAACAAATGACGAAAACGGACGGATTTCTCAGGTTTTTACTACATATGAACACTTTTCACATTCTCCCGTGCAACTCGGCTGCTAGTCCTCCTTTCATGCAGAATCTTAAGGTCCTAGCTCATGTCCAAGGCACCAAAGCCAGCTAAGAAGTCAATAATCGATACCTAAAACTTGAATTGTACTACTTCTTACTGGCTATTACATCAACTTAGAAGCTTCATCTGTGTTCTACTATGGTGCTTTTAGTGTCTCCGCATACCGCAGCACGCGACATAGCTTTGAAGACGATAAGTACAACCGTTTCAGAGAGAAGAGCGGCCAATGTGAGGATCTGGCTTTAAGTCGATTCGATAACAAATGACGAAAACGGACGTATTTCTCAGGTTTTTACTACATATGAACACTTTTCACATTCTCCCCTGCAACTCGGCTGCTAGTCCTCCTTTCATGCACAATCCTAAGGTCCTAGCTCATGTCCAAGGCACCAAAGCCAGCTAAAAAGTCAATAATCGATACCTAAAACTTGAATTGTACTACTTCTTACTGGCTATTACATCATCTTAGAAGCTTCTTCTGTGTTCTACTATGGTGCTTTTAGTGTCTCCGCATACCGCAGCACGCGACAAAGCTTTCCAGACGATAAGTACAACCGTTTCAGAGAGAAGAGCAGCCAATGTGACGATCTGGCTTTAAGTCGATTCGATAACAAATGACGAAATCGGACGGATTTCTCAGGTTTTTACTACATATGAACACTTTTCACATTCTCCCCTGCAACTCGGCTGCTAGTCCTCCTTTCATGCAGAATCTTAAGGTCCTAGCTCATGCCCAAGGCACCAAAGCCAGCTAAAAAGTCAATAATCGATACCTAAAACTTGAATTGTACTACTTCTTACTGGCTATTACATCATCTTAGAAGCTTCTTCTGTGTTCTACTATGGTGCTTTTAGTGTCTCCGCATACCGCAGCACGCGACAAGGCTTTCCAGACGATAAGTACAACCGTTTCAGAGAGAAGAGCAGACAATGTGACGATCTGGCTTTAAGTCGATTCGATAACAAATGACGAAAACGGACGGATTTCTCAGGTTTTTCTACATATGAACACTTTTCACATTCTCCCGTGCAACTCGGCTGCTAGTCCTCCTTTCATGCAGATTCTTAAGGTCCTAGCTCATGTCCAAGCCACCAAAGCCAGCTAAAAAATCAATAATCGATACCTAAAACTTGAATTGTACTACTTCTTACTGGCTAATACATCAACTTAGAAGCTTCATCTGTGTTCTACTATGGTGCTTTTAGTGTCTCCGCATACCGCATCACGCGACATAGCTTTGCAGGCTATAAGTACAACCGTTTCAAAGAGAAGAGCGGCCAATGTGACGATCTGGCTTTAAGTCGATTCGATAACAAATGACGAAAACTCACGGATTTCTCAGGTTTTTACTACATATGAACACTTTTCACATTCTCCCGTGCAACTCGGCTGCTAGTCCTCCTTTCATGCAGAATCTTAAGGTCCTAGCTCATGTCCAAGGCACCAAAGCCAGATAAAAAGTCAATAATCAGTACCTAAAACTTGAATTGTACTACTTCTTACTGGCTATTACATCAACTTAGAAGCTTCATCTGTCTTCTACTATGGTGCTTTTAGTGTCTCCGCATACCGCAGCACGCGACATAGCTTTGCAGACGATAAGTACAACCGTTTCAGAGAGAAGAGCGGCCAATGTGACGATCTGGCTTTAAGTCGATTCGATAACAAATGACGAAATCGGAGGGATTTCTCATGTTTTTACTACATATGAACACTTTTCACATTCGCCCGTGCAACTCGGCTGCTAGTCCTCCTTTCATGCAGAATCTTAAGGTCCTAGCTCATGTCCAAGGCACCAAAGACAGCTAAGAAGTCAATAATCGATACCTAAAACTTGAATTGTAGTACTTCTTACTGGCTATTACATCAACTTAGAAGCTTCATCTGTGTTCTACTATGGTGCTTTTAGTGTCTCCGCATAACGCAGCACGCGACATAGCTTTGAAGACGATAAGTACAACCGTTTCAGAGAGAAGAGCGGCCAATGTGACGAACTGGCTTTAAGTCGATTCGATAACAAATGACGAAAACGGACGGATTTCTCAGGTATTTACTACATATGAACACTTTTCACATTCTCCCCTGTAACTCGGCTGCTAGTCCTCCTTTCATGCAGAATCTTAAGGTCCTAGCTCATGTCCAAGGCACCAAAGCCAGCTAAAAAGTCAATAATCGATACCTAAATCTTCATTTGTACTACTTCTTACTGGGTATTACATCATCTTAGAAGCTTCTTCTGTGTTCTACTATGGTGCTTTTAGTGTCTCCGCATACCGCAGCACGCGACAAAGCTTTCCAGACGATAAGTACAACCGTTTCAGAGAGAAGAGCAGCCAATGTGACGATCTGGCTTTAAGTCGATTCGATAACAAATGACGAAAACGGACGGATTTCTCAGGTTTTTACTACATATGAACACTTTTCACATTCTCCCGTGCAACTCGGCTGCTAGTCCTCCTTTCATGCAGATTCTTAAGGTCCTAGCTCATGTCCAAGACACCAAAGCCAGCTAAAAAGTCAATAATCGATACCTAAAACTTGAATTGTACTACTTCGTACTGGCTAATACATCAACTTAGAAGCTTCATCTGTGTTCTACTATGGTGCTTTTAGTGTCTCCGCATACCGCATCACGCGACATAGCTTTGCAGGCGATAAGTACAACCGTTTCAGAGAGAAGAGCGGCCAATGTGACGATCTGGCTTTAAGTCGATTCGATAACAAATGACGAAAACGGACGGATTTCTCAGGTTTTTACTACATATGAACACTTTTCACATTCTCCCATCCAACGCGGCTGCTAGTCCACCTTTCATGCAGAATCTTAAGGTCCTAGCTCATGTCCAAGGCACCAAAGCCAGCTAAAAAGTCAATAATCGATACCTAAATCTTGAATTGTACTACTTCTTACAGGCTATTACATCATCATAGAAGCTTCATCTGTGTTCTACTATGGTGCTTTTAGTGTCTCCGCATACCGCAGCACGCGACATAGCTTTGCAGACGATAAGTACAACCGTTTCAGAGAGAAGAGCGGCCAATGTGACGATCTGGCTTTAAGTCGATTCGATAACAAATGACGAAAACGGACGGATTTCTCAGGTTTTTACTACATATGAACACTTTTCACATTCTCCCGTGCAACTCGGCTGCTAGTCCTCCTTTCATGCAGAATCTTAAGGTCCTAGCTCATGTCCAAGGCACCAAAGCCAGCTAAGAAGTCAATAATCGATACCTAAAACTTGAATTGTACTACTTCTTACTGGCTATTACATCAACTTAGAAGCTTCATCTGTGTTCTGCTATGGTGCTTTTAGTGTCTCCGCATACCGCAGCACGCGACATAGCTTTGAAGACGATAAGTACAACCGTTTCAGAGAGAAGAGCGGCCAATGTGAGGATCTGGCTTTAAGTCGATTCGATAACAAATGACGAAAACGGACGTATTTCTCAGGTTTTTACTACATATGAACACTTTTCACATTCTCCCCTGCAACTCGGCTGCTAGTCCTCCTTTCATGCAGAATCCTAAGGTCCTAGCTCATGTCCAAGGCACCAAAGCCAGCTAAAAAGTCAATAATCGATACCTAAAACTTGAATTGTACTACTTCTTACTGGCTATTACATCATCTTAGAAGCTTCTTCTGTGTTCTACTATGGTGCTTTTAGTGTCTCCGCATACCGCAGCACGCGACAAAGCTTTCCAGACGATAAGTACAACCGTTTCAGAGAGAAGAGCAGCCAATGTGACGATCTGGCTTTAAGTCGATTCGATAACAAATGACGAAAACGGACGGATTTCTCAGGTTTTTCTACATATGAACACTTTTCACATTCTCCCGTGCAACTCGGCTGCTAGTCCTCCTTTCATGCAGATTCTTAAGGTCCTAGCTCATGTCCAAGCCACCAAAGCCAGCTAAAAAATCAATAATCGATACCTAAAACTTGAATTGTACTACTTCTTACTGGCTAATACATCAACTTAGAAGCTTCATCTGTGTTCTACTATGGTGCTTTTAGTGTCTCCGCATATCGCATCACGCGACATAGCTTTGCAGGCGATAAGTACAACCGTTTCAGAGAGAAGAGCGGCCAATGTGACGATCTGGCTTTAAGTCGATTCGATAACAAATGACGAAAACGGACGGATTTCTCAGGTTTTTACTACATATGAACACTTTTCACATTCTCCCATCCAACGCGGTTGCCAGTCCACCTTTCATGCAGAATCTTAAGGTCCTAGCTCATGTCCAAGGCACCAAAGCCAGCTAAAAAATCAATAATCGATACCTAAAACTTGAATTGTACTACTTCTTACTGGCTATTACATCATCATAGAAGCTTCATCTGTGTTCTACTATGGTGCTTTTAGTGTCTCCGCATACCGCAGCACGCGACATAGCTTTGCAGACGATAAGTACAACCGTTTCAGAGAGAAGAGCGGCCAATGTGACGATCTGGCTTTAAGTCGATTCGATAACAAATGACGAAAACGGACGGATTTCTCAGGTTTTTACTACATATGAACACTTTTCACATTCTCCCGTTCAACTCGGCTGCTAGTCCTCCTTTCATGCAGAATCTTAAGGTCCTAGCTCATGTCCAAGGCACCAAAGCCAGCTAAGAAGTCAATAATCGATACCTAAAACTTGAATTGTACTACTTCTTACTGGCTATTACATCAACTTAGAACCTTCATCTGTGTTCTACTATGGTGCTTTTAGTGTCTCCGCATACCGCAGCACGCGACATAGCTTTGCAGACGATAAGTACAACCGTTTCAGAGAGAAGAGCGGCCAATGTGACGATCTGGCTTTAAGTCGATTCGATAACAAATGACGAAAACGGACGGATTTCTCAGGTTTTTACTACATATGAACACTTTTCACATTCTCCCCTGCAACTCGGCTGCTAGTCCTCCTTTCATGCAGAATCTTAAGGTCCTAGCTCATGCCCAAGGCACCAAAGCCAGCTAAAAAGTCAATAATCCATACCTAAAACTTGAATTGTACTACTTCTTATTGGCTATTACATCAACTTAGAAGCTTCATCTGTGTTCTACTATGGTGATTTTAGTGTCTCCGCATACCGCAGCACGCGACATAGCTTTGCAGACGATAAGTACAACCGTTTCAGAGAGAAGAGCGGCCAATGTGACGATCTGGCTTTAAGTCGATTCGATAACAAATGACGAAAACGGACGGATTTCTCAGGTTTTTACTACATATGAACACTTTTCACATTCTCCCGTGCAACTCGGCTGCTAGTCCTCCTTTCATGCAGAATCTTAAGGTCCTAGCTCATGTCCAAGGCACCAAAGCCAGCTAAAAAGTCAATAATCGATACCTAAAACTTGAATTGTACTACTTCTTACTGGCTATTACATCATCTTAGAAGCTTCATCTGTGTTCTACTATGGTGCTTTTAGTGTCTCCGCATACCGCAGCACGCGACAAAGCTTTCCAGACGATAAGTACAACCGTTTCAGAGAGAAGAGCAGCCAATGTGACGATCTGGCTTTAAGTCGATTCGATAACAAATGACGAAAACGGACAGATTTCTCAGGTTTTTACTACATATGAACACTTTTCACATTGTTCAGTGCAACTCGGCTGCTAGTCCTCCTTTTGATGCAGAATCTTAGGGTCCTAGCTCATGTCCAAGGCACGAAAGCCAGCAAAAAAATCAATAATCGATACCTAAAACTTGAAATGTACTACTTCTTACTGGCTATTACATCAACTTAGAAGCTTCATCTGTGTTCTACTATGGTGCTTTTAGTGTCTCCGCATACCGCAGCACGCGACATAGCTTTGAAGACGATAAGTACAACCGTTTCAGAGATCAGAGCGGCCAATGTGACGATCTGGCTTTAAGTCGATTCGATAACAAATGACGAAAACGGACGTATTTCTCAGGTTTTTACTACATATGAATACTTTTCACATTCTCCCGTGCAACTCTGCTGCTAGTCCTCCTTTAATGCAGAATCTTAAGGTCCTAGCTCATGTCCAAGGCACCAAAGCCAGCTAAAAAGTCAATAATCGATACCTAAAACTTGAATTGTACTACATCTTACTGGTTATTACATCAACTTAGAAGCTTCATCTGTTTTCTACCATGGTGCTTTTAGTGTCTCCGCACACCGCAGTACGCGCCATAGCTTTGCAGACGATAAGTACACCCGTTTCAGAGAAAAGAGGGGCCAATGTGACGATCTGGCTTTAAGTCGATTCGATAACAAATGACGAAAACGGACGGATTTCTCAGGTTTTTACTACATATGAACACTTTTCACATTCTCCCCTGCAACTCGGCTGCTAGTCCTCCTTTCATGCAGAATCTTAAGGTCCTAGCTCATGTCCAAGGCACCAAAGCCAGCTAAAAAGTCAATAATCAGTACCTAAAACTTGAATTGTACTACTTCTTATTGTCTATTACATCAACTTAGAAGCTTCATCTGTGTTCTACTATGTTGATTTTAGTGTCTCCACATACCGCAGCACGCGACATAGCTTTGCAGACGATAAGTACAACCGTTTCAGAGAGAAGAGCGGCCAATGTGACGATCTGGCTTTAAGTCGATTCGATAACAAATGACGAAAACGGACGGATTTCTCAGGTTTTTACTACACATGAACACTTTTCACATTCTCCCCTGCAACTCGGCTGCTAGTCCTCCTTTCATGCAGAATCTTAAGGTCCTAGCTCATGTCCAAGGCACCAAAGCCAGCTAAAAAGTCAATAATCGATACCTAAAACTTGACTTGTACTACTTCTTACTGGCTATTACATCATCTTAGAAGCTTCATCTGTGTTCTACTATGGTGCTTTTAGTGTCTCCGCATACCGCAGCACGCGACAAAGCTTTCCAGACGATAAGTACAACCGTTTCAGAGAGAAGAGCGGCCAATGTGACGATCTGGCTTTAAGTCGATTCGATAACAAATGACGAAAACGGACGGATTTCTCAGGTTTTTACTACATATGAACACTTTTCACATTCTCCCCTGCAACTCGGCTGCTAGTCCTCCTTTCATGCAGAATCTTAAGGTCCTAGCTCATGTCCAAGGCACCAAAGCCAGCTAAAAAGTCAATAATCGATACCAAAAACTTGAATTGTACTACTTCTTACTGGCTATTACATCATCTTAGAAGCTTCATCTGTGTTCTACTATGGTGCTTTTAGTGTCTCCGCATACCGCAGCACGCGACAAAGCTTTCCAGACGATAAGTACAACCGTTTCAGAGAGAAGAGCAGCCAATCTGACGATCTGGCTTTAAGTCGATTCGATAACAAATGACGAAAACGGACGGATTTCTCAGGTTTTTACTACATATGAACACTTTTCACATTGTCCCGTGCAACCCGGCTGCTAGTTCTCCTTTTGATGCAGAATCTTAAGGTCCTAGCTCATGTCCAAGGCACCAAAGCCAGCTAAAAAATCAATAATCGATACCTAAAACTTGAATTGTACTACTTCTTACAGGCTATTACATCTACTTAGAAGCTTCATCTGTGTTCTACTATGGTGCTTTTAGTGTCTCCGCATACCGCAGCACGCGACATAGCTTTGAAGACGATAAGTACAACCGTTTCAGAGAGAAGAGCGGCCAATGTGACGATCTGGCTTTAAGTCGATTCGATAACAAATGACGAAAACGGACGGATTTCTCAGGTTTTTACTACATATGAATACTTTTCACATTCTCCCTTGCAACTCGGCTGCTAGTCCTCCTTTAATGCAGAATCTTAAGGTCCTAGCTCATGTCCAAGGCACCAAAGCCAGCTACAAAGTCAATAATCGATACCTAAAACTTGAATTGTACTACTTCTTACTGGCTATTACATCAACTTAGAAGCTTCATCTGTGTTCTACTATGGTGCTTTTAGAGTCTCCGCATACCGCAGCTCGCGACATAGCTTTGCAGACGATAAGTACAACCGTTTCAGAGAGAAGAGCGGCCAATGTGACGATCTGGCTTTAAGTCGATTCGATAACAAATGACGAAAACGGACGGATTTCTCAGGTTTTTACTACATATGAACACCTTTCACATTCTCCCGTGCAACTCGGCTGCTAGTCCTCCTTTCATGCAGAATCTTAAGGTCCTAGCTCATGTCCAAGGCACCAAAGCCAGCTAAAAAGTCAATAATCGATACCTAAAACTTGAATTGTACTACTTCTTACTGGCTATTACATCAACTTAGAAGCTTCATTTGTGTTCTACTATGGTGCTTTTAGTGTCTCCGCATACCGCATCACGCGACATAGCTTTGCAGGCGATAAGTACAACCGTTTCAGAGAGAAGAGCGGCCAATGTGACGATCTGGCTTTAAGTCGATTCGATAACAAATGACGAAAACGGACGGATTTCTCAGGTTTTTACTACATATGAACACTTTTCACATTCTCCTATCCAACGCGGCTGCTAGTCCTCCTTTCATGCAGAATCTTAAGGTCCTAGCTCATGTCCAAGGCACCAAAGCCAGCTAAAAAGTCAATAATCGATACTTAAAACATGAATTGTACTACTTCTTACTGGCTATTACATCATCATAGAAGCTTCATCTGTGTTCTACTATGGTGCTTTTAGTGTCTCCGCATACCGCAGCACGCGACATAGCTTTGCAGACGATAAGTACAACCGTTTCAGAGAGAAGAGCGGCCAATGTGAGGATCTGGCTTTAAGTCGATTCGATAACAAATGACGAAAACGGACGTATTTCTCAGGTTTTTACTACATATGAACACTTTTCACATTCTCCCGTGCAACTCGGCTGCTCGTCCTCCTTTCATGCAGAATCTTAAGGTCCTAGCTCATGTCCAAGGCACCAAAGCCAGCTAAAAAGTCAATAATCAGTACCTAAAACTTGAATTGTACTACTTCTTACTGGCTATTACATCGACTTAGAAGCTTCATCTGTGTTCTACTATGGTGATTTTATTGTCTCCGCATACCGCAGCACGCGACATAGCTTTGAAGACGATAAGTACAACCGTTTCAGAGAGAAGAGCGGCCAATGTGACGATCGGGCTTTAAGTCGATTCGATAACAAATGACGAAAACGGACGGATTTCTCAGGTTTCTACTACATATGAACACATTTCACATTCTCCCGTGCAACGCGGCTGCTAGTCCTCCTTTCATGCTGAATCTTAAGGTCCTAGCTCATGTCCAAGGCACCAAAGCCAGCTAAAAAGTCAATAATCGATACCTAAAACTTGAATTGTACTACTTCTTACTGGCTATTACATCAACTTAGAAGCTTCATCTGTGTTCTACCAGGGTGCTTTTAGTGTCTCCGCACACCGCAGCACGCGACATAGCTTTGCAGACGATAAGTACAACCGTTTCAGAGAAAAGAGGGGCCAATGTGACGATCTGGCTTTAAGTCGATTCGATAACAAATGACGAAAACGGACGGATTTCTCAGGTTTTTACTACATATGACCACTTTTCACATTCTCCCGTGCAACTCGGCTGCTAGTCCTCCTTTCATGCAGAATCTTAAGGTCCTAGCTCATGTCCAAGGCACCAAAGCCAGCTAAAAAGTCAATAATCGATACCTAAAACTGGAATTGCACTACTTCTTACTGGCTATCACATCAACTTAGAAGCTTCATCTGTGTTCTACTATGGTGCTTTTAGTGTCTCCGCATACCGCAGCACGCGACATAGCTCTGCAGACGATAAGTACAACCGTCCTCCTTTTGATGCAGAATCTTAAGGTCGTTGCTCATGTCCAAGGCACCAAAGAAAGCTAAAAAATCAATAATCGATACCTAAAACTTGAATTGTACTACTTCTTACTGGCCATTACATCAACTTAGAAGCTTCATCTGAGTTCTACTATGGTGCTTTTAGTGTCTCCGCATACCGCAGCACGCGACATAGCTTTGAAGACGATAAGTACAACCGTTTCAGAGAGAAGAGCGGCCAATGTGACGATCTGGCTTTAAGTCGATTCGATAACAAATGACGAAAACGGACGGATTTCTCTGGTTTTTACTACATATGAATACTTTTCACATTCTCCTGTGCAACTCGGCTGCTAGTCCTCCTTTAATGCAGAATCTTAAGGTCCTAGCTCATGTCCAAGGCACCAAAGCCAGCTAAAAAGTCAATAATCGATACCTAAAACTTGAATTGTACTACTTCTTACTGGCTATTACATCAACTTAGAAGCTTCATCTGTGTTCTACTATGGTGCTTTTAGAGTCTCCGCATACCGCAGCACGCGACATAGCTTTGCAGACGATAAGTACAACCGTTTCAGAGAGAAGAGCGGCCAATGTGACGATCTGGCTTTAAGTCGATTCGATAACAAATGACAAAAACGGACGGATTTCTCAGGTTTTTACTACATATGAACACTTTTCACATTCTCCCGTGCAACAAGGCTGCTAGTCCTCCTTTCATGCAGAATCTTAAGGTCCTAGCTCATGTCCAAGGCACCAAAGCCAGGTAAAAAGTCAATAATCGATACCTAAAACTGGAATTGTACTACTTCTTACTTTCTATCACATCAACTTAGAAGCTTCATCTGTGTTCTACTATGGTGCTTTTAGTGTCTCCGCATACCGCAGCACGCGACATAGGTTTGAAGACGATAAGTACAACCGTTTCAGAGAGAAGAGCGGCCAACGTGACGATCTGGCTTTAAGTCGATTCGATAACAAATGACGAAAACGGACGTTTTTTTCAGGTTTTTACTACATATGAACACTTTTCACATTCTCCCGTGCATCTCGGCTGCTAGTCCTCCTTTTGATGCAGAATCTTAAGGTCGTAGCTCATGTCCAAGGCACCAAAGAAAGCTAAAAAATCAATAATCGATACCTAAAACTTGAATTGTACTACTTCTTACTGGCTATTACATCAACTTAGAAGCTTCATCTGTGTTCTACTATGGTGCTTTTAGTGTCTCCGCATACCGCAGCACGCGACATAGCTTTGAAGACGATAAGTACAACCGTTTCAGAGAGCAGAGCGGCCAATGTAACGATCTGGCTTTAAGTCGATTCGATAACAAATGACGAAAACGGACGGATTTTTCAGGTTTTTACTACATATGAATACTTTTCACATTCTCCTGTGCAACTCGGCTGCTAGTCCTTTTTTAATGCAGAATCTTAAGGTCCTAGCTTATGTCCAAGGCACCAAAGCCAGCTAAAAAGTCAATAATCGATACCTAAAACTTGAATTGTACTACTTCTTACTGGCTATTACATCAGCTTAGAAGCTTCATCTGTGTTCCACTATGGTCCTTTTAGTGTCTCCGCATACCGCATCACGCGACATAGCTTTGCAGGCGATAAGTACAACCGTTTCAGGGAGAAGAGCGGCCAATGTGACGATCTGGCTTTAAGTCGATTCGATAACAAATGACGAAAACGGACGGATTTCTCAGGTTTTTACTCACATATGAACACTTTTCACATTCTCCCATCCAACGCGGCTGCTAGTCCTCCTTTCATGCAGAATCTTAAGGTCCTAGCTCATGTCCAAGGCACCAAAGCCAGCTACAAAGTCAATAATCGATACCTAAAACTTGAACTGTACTACTTCTTACTGGCTATTACATCAACTTAGAAGCTTCATCTGTGTTCTACCATGGTGCTTTTAGTGTCTCCGCACACCGCAGCACGCGACATAGCTTTGCAGACGATAAGTACAACCGTTTCAGAGAAAAGAGGGGCCAATGTGACGATCTGGCTTTAAGTCGATTCGATAACAAATGACGAAAACGGACGGATTTCTCAGGTTTTTACTAAATATGAACACTTTTCACATTCTCCCGTGCAACTCGGCTGCTAGTCCTCCTTTCATGCAGAATCTTAAGGTCCTAGCTCATGTCCAAGGCACCAAAGCCAGCTAAAAAGTCAATAATCGATACCTAAAACTGGAATTGTACTACTTCTTACTGGCTATCACATCAACTTAGAAGCTTCATCTGTGTTCTACTATGGTGCTTTTAGTGTCTCCGCATACCGCAGCACGCGACATAGCTCTGCAGACGATAAGTACAACCGTTTCAGAGAGAAGAGCGGCCAATGTGACGATCTGGCTTTAAGTCGATTCGATAACAAATGACGAAAACGGACGGATTTCTCAGGTTTTTACTACATATGAATACTTTTCACATTCTCCTGTGCAACTCGGCTGCTAGTCCTCCTTTCATGCAGAATCTTAAGGTCATAGCTCATGTCCAAGGCACCAAAGGCAGCTAAAAAGTCAATAATCGATACCTAAAGCTTCAGTTGTACTACTTCTTATTGGCTATTACATCAACTTAGAAGCTTCATCTGTGTTCTACTATGGTGCTTTTAGTGTCTCCGCATACCGCATCACGCGACATAGCTTTGCAGGAGATAAGTACAACCGTTTCAGAGAGATGAGCGGCCAATGTGACGATCTGGCTTTAAGTCGATTCGATAACAAATGACGAAAACGGACGGATTTCTCAGGTTTTTACTACATATGAACACTTTTCACATTCTCCCATCCAACGCGGCTGCTAGTCCTCCTTTCATGCAGAATCTTAAGGTCCTAGCTCATGTCCAAGGCACCAAAGCTAGCTAAGAAGTCAATAATCGATACCTAAAACTTGAATTGTACTACTTCTCACTGGCTATTACATCATCATAGAAGCTTCATCTGTGTTCTACTATGGCGCTCTTAGTGTCTCCGCATACCGCAGCAAGCGACATAGCTTTGCAGACGATAAGTACAATCGATTCAGAGAGAAGAGCGGCCAATGTGACGATCTGGCTTTAAGTCGATTCGATAACAAATGACGAAAACGGACGGATTTCTCAGGTTTTTACTACATATGAACACTTTTCACATTCTCCCGTGCAACTCGGCTGCTAGTCCTCCTTTCATGCAGAATCTTAAGGTCCTAGCTCATGTCCAAGGCATCAAAGCCAGCTAAAAAATCAATAATCGATAACTAAAACTTGAATTGTACTACTTCTTACTGGCTATTACATCAACTTAGAAGCTTCATCTGTGTTCAACTATGGTGCTTTTAGTGTCTCCGCATACCGCAGCACGCGACATAGCTTTGAAGACGATAAGTACAACCGTTTTAGAGAGAAGAGCGGCCAATGTGACGATCTGGCTTTAAGTCGATTCGATAACAAATGACGAAAACGGACGGATTTCTCAGGTTTTTACTACATATGAATACTTTTCACATTCTCCCTTGCAACTCGGCTGCTAGTCCTCCATTCATGCAGAATCTTTAGGTCCTAGCTCATGTCCAAGTCACCAAAGCCAGCTAAAAAGTCAATAATCGATACCTAATACTTGAATTGTACTACTTCTTACTGGCTATTACATCAACTTAGAAGCTTCATCTGTGTTCTACTATGGTGCTTTTAGAGTCTCCGCATACCGCAGCACGCGACACAGCTTTGCAGACGATAAGTACAACCGTTTCAGAGAGAAGAGCGGCCAATGTGACGATCTGGCTTTAAGTCGATTCGATAACAAATGACGAAAACGGACGGATTTCTCAGGTTTTTACTACATATGAACACTTTTCACATTCTCCTATCCAACGCGGCTGCTAGTCCTCCTTTCATGCAGAATCTTAAGGTCCTAGCTCATGTCCAAGGCTCCAAAGCCAGCTAAAAAGTCAATAATCGATACCTAAAACTTGAATTGTACTACTTCTTACTGGCTATTACATCGTCATAGAAGCTTCATCTGTGTTCTACTATGGTGCTTTTAGTGTCTCCGCATACCGCAGCACGCGACATAGCTTTGCAGACGATAAGTACAACCGTTTCAGAGAGAAGAGCGGCCAATGTGACGATCTGGCTTTAAGTCGATTCGATAACAAATGACGAAAACGGACGGATTTCTCAGGTTTTTACTACATATGAACACTTTTCACATTCTCCCGTGCAACTCGGCTGCTCGTCCTCCTTTCATGCAGAATCTTAAGGTCCTAGCTCATGTCCAAGGCACCAAAGCCAGCTACAAAGTCAATAATCGATACCTAAAACTTGAATTGTACTACTTCTTACTGGCTATTACATCGACTTAGAAGCTTCATCTGTGTTCTACTATGGTGATTCTATTGTCTCCGCATACCGCAGCACGCGACATAGCTTTGAAGACGATAAGTACAACCGTTTCAGAGAGAAGAGCGGCCAATGTGACGATCTGGCTTTAAGTCGATTCGATAACAAATGACGAAAACGGACGGATTTCTCAGGTTTTTACTACATTTGAACACTTTTCACATTCTCCCATGCAACTCGGCTGCTAGTCCTCCTTTCATGCAGAATCTTAAGGTCCTAGCTCATGTCCAAGGCACCAAAGCCAGCTAAAAAGTCAATAATCGATACCTCAAACTTGAATTGTACTACTTCTTACTGGCTATTACATCAAATTAGAAGCTTCATCTGTGTTTAATTGTGGTGGTGTTAGTGTCACCGCCTACCGCAGCATACGACATAGCTTTGCAGACGATAAGTACAACCGTTTCAGAGAGAAGAGCGGCCAATGTGACGATCTGGCTTTAAGTCGATTCGATAACAAATGACGAAAACGGACGGATTTCTCAGGTTTTTACTACATATGAACACTTTTCACATTCTCCCGTGCAACTCGGCTGCTATTCCTCCTTTCATGCAGAATCTTAAGGTAATAGCTCATGTCCAAGGCACCAAAGCCAGCTAGAAAGTCAATAATCAGTACCTAAAACTTGAATTGTACTACTTCTTACTGGCTAATACATCGACTTAGAAGCTTCATCTGTGTTCTACTATGGTGATTTTATTGTCTCCGCATACCGCAGCACGCGACATAGCTTTGCAGACGATAAGTACTACCGTTTCAGAGAGAAGAGCGGCCAAGTGACGATCGGGCTTTAAGTCGATTCGATAACAAATGACGAAAACGGACGGATTTCTCAGGTTTCTACTACATATGAACACATTTCACATTCTCCCGTGCAACGCGGCTGCTAGTCCTCCTTTTATGCAGAATCTTAAGGTCCTAGCTCATGTCCAAGGCACCAAAGCCAGCTAAAAAGTCAATAATCGATACCTAAATCTTGAATTTACTACTTCTTACTGGCTATTACATCAACTTAGAAGCTTCATCTGTGTTCTACCATGGTGCTTTTAGTGTCTCCGCACACCGTAGCACGCGACATAGCTTTGCAGACGATAAGTACAACCGTTTCAGAGAAAAGAGGGGCCAATGTGACAATCTGGCTTTAAGTCGATTCGATAACAAATGACGAAAACGGACGGATTTCTTAGGTTTTTACTACATATGAACACTTTTCACATTCTCCCGTACAACGCGGCTGCTAGTCCTCCTTTCATGCAGAATCTTACGGTCCTAGCTCATGTCCATGGCACCAAAGTCAGCTAAAAAGTCAATAATCGATACCTAAAACTTGAATTGTACTACTTCTTACTGGCTATCACATCAACTTAGAAGCTTCATCTGTGTTCTACTATGGTGCTTTTAGTGTCTCCGCATACCGCAGCACGCGACATAGCTTTGCAGACGATAAGTACAACCGTTTCAGAGAGAAGTGCGGCCAATGTGACGATCTGGCTTTAAGTCGATTCGATAACAAATGACGAAAACGGACGGATTTCTCAGGTTTTTACTACATATGAACACTTTTCACATTCTCCCATCCAACGCGGCTGCTAGTCCTCCTTTCATGCAGAATCTTAAGGTCCTAGCTCATGTCCAAGGCACCAAAGCTAGCTAAGAAGTCAATAATCGATACCTAAAACTTGAATTGTACTACTTCTCACTGGCTATTACATCATCATAGAAGCTTCATCTGTGTTCTACTATGGCGCTCTTAGTGTCTCCGCATACCGCAGCAAGCGACATAGCTTTGCAGACGATAAGTACAATCGATTCAGAGAGAAGAGCGGCCAATGTGACGATCTGGCTTTAAGTCGATTCGATAACAAATGACGAAAACGGACGGATTTCTCAGGTTTTTACTACATATGAACACTTTTCACATTCTCCCGTGCAACTCGGCTGCTAGTCCTCCTTTCATGCAGAATCTTAAGGACCTAGCTCATGTCCAAGGCATCAAAGCCAGCTAAAAAATCAATAATCGATAACTAAAACTTGAATTGTACTACTTCTTACTGGCTATTACATCAACTTAGAAGCTTCATCTGTGTTCAACTATGGTGCTTTTAGTGTCTCCGCATACCGCAGCACGCGACATAGCTTTGAAGACGATAAGTACAACCGTTTTAGAGAGAAGAGCGGCCAATGTGACGATCTGGCTTTAAGTCGATTCGATAACAAATGACGAAAACGGACGGATTTCTCAGGTTTTTACTACATATGAATACTTTTCACATTCTCCCTTGCAACTCGGCTGCTAGTCCTCCATTCATGCAGAATCTTTAGGTCCTAGCTCATGTCCAAGTCACCAAAGCCAGCTAAAAAGTCAATAATCGATACCTAATACTTGAATTGTACTACTTCTTACTGGCTATTACATCAACTTAGAAGCTTCATCTGTGTTCTACTATGGTGCTTTTAGAGTCTCCGCATACCGCAGCACGCGACACAGCTTTGCAGACGATAAGTACAACCGTTTCAGAGAGAAGAGCGGCCAATGTGACGATCTGGCTTTAAGTCGATTCGATAACAAATGACGAAAACGGACGGATTTCTCAGGTTTTTACTACATATGAACACTTTTCACATTCTCCTATCCAACGCGGCTGCTAGTCCTCCTTTCATGCAGAATCTTAAGGTCCTAGCTCATGTCCAAGGCTCCAAAGCCAGCTAAAAAGTCAATAATCGATACCTAAAACTTGAATTGTACTACTTCTTACTGGCTATTACATCGTCATAGAAGCTTCATCTGTGTTCTACTATGGTGCTTTTAGTGTCTCCGCATACCGCAGCACGCGACATAGCTTTGCAGACGATAAGTACAACCGTTTCAGAGAGAAGAGCGGCCAATGTGACGATCTGGCTTTAAGTCGATTCGATAACAAATGACGAAAACGGACGGATTTCTCAGGTTTTTACTACATATGAACACTTTTCACATTCTCCCGTGCAACTCGGCTGCTAGTCCTCCTTTCATGCAGAATCTTAAGGTCCTAGCTCATGTCCAAGGCACCAAAGCCAGCTACAAAGTCAATAATCGATACCTAAAACTTGAATTGTACTACTTCTTACTGGCTATTACATCGACTTAGAAGCTTCATCTGTGTTCTACTATGGTGATTCTATTGTCTCCGCATACCGCAGCACGCGACATAGCTTTGAGGACGATAAGTACAACCGTTTCAGAGAGAAGAGCGGCCAATGTGACGATCTGGCTTTAAGTCGATTCGATAACAAATGACGAAAACGGACGGATTTCTCAGGTTTTTACTACATTTGAACACTTTTCACATTCTCCCATGCAACTCGGCTGCTAGTCCTCCTTTCATGCAGAATCTTAAGGTCCTAGCTCATGTCCAAGGCACCAAAGCCAGCTAAAAAGTCAATAATCGATACCTCAAACTTGAATTGTACTACTTCTTACTGGCTATTACATCAAATTAGAAGCTTCATCTGTGTTTAATTGTGGTGGTGTTAGTGTCACCGCCTACCGCAGCATACGACATAGCTTTGCAGACGATAAGTACAACCGTTTCAGAGAGAAGAGCGGCCAATGTGACGATCTGGCTTTAAGTCGATTCGATAACAAATGACGAAAACGGACGGATTTCTCAGGTTTTTACTACATATGAACACTTTTCACATTCTCCCGTGCAACTCGGCTGCTATTCCTCCTTTCATGCAGAATCTTAAGGTAATAGCTCATGTCCAAGGCACCAAAGCCAGCTAGAAAGTCAATAATCAGTACCTAAAACTTGAATTGTACTACTTCTTACTGGCTAATACATCGACTTAGAAGCTTCATCTGTGTTCTACTATGGTGATTTTATTGTCTCCGCATACCGCAGCACGCGACATAGCTTTGCAGACGATAAGTACTACCGTTTCAGAGAGAAGAGCGGCCAAGTGACGATCGGGCTTTAAGTCGATTCGATAACAAATGACGAAAACGGACGGATTTCTCAGGTTTCTACTACATATGAACACATTTCACATTCTCCCGTGCAACGCGGCTGCTAGTCCTCCTTTTATGCAGAATCTTAAGGTCCTAGCTCACGTCCAAGGCACCAAAGCCAGCTAAAAAGTCAATAATCGATACCTAAATCTTGAATTTACTACTTCTTACTGGCTATTACATCAACTTAGAAGCTTCATCTGTGTTCTACCATGGTGCTTTTAGTGTCTCCGCACACCGTAGCACGCGACATAGCTTTGCAGACGATAAGTACAACCGTTTCAGAGAAAAGAGTGGCCAATGTGACAATCTGGCTTTAAGTCGATTCGATAACAAATGACGAAAACGGACGGATTTCTTAGGTTTTTACTACATATGAACACTTTTCACATTCTCCCGTACAACGCGGCTGCTAGTCCTCCTTTCATGCAGAATCTTACGGTCCTAGCTCATGTCCATGGCACCAAAGTCAGCTAAAAAGTCAATAATCGATACCTAAAACTTGAATTGTACTACTTCTTACTGGCTATCACATCAACTTAGAAGCTTCATCTGTGTTCTACTATGGTGCTTTTAGTGTCTCCGCATACCGCAGCACGCGACATAGCTTTGCAGACGATAAGTACAACCGTTTCAGAGAGAAGTGCGGCCAATGTGACGATCTGGCTTTAAGTCGATTCGATTACAAATGACGAAAACGGACGGATGTCTCAGGTTTTTACTACATATGAACACTTTTCACATTGTCCCGTGCAACTCGGCTGCTAGTCCTGCTTTTGATGCAGAATCGTAAGGTCGTAGCTCATGTCCAAGGCACCAAAGCCAGCTAAAAAATCAATAATCGATACCTAAAACTTGAATTGTACTACTTCTTACTGGCTATTACATCAACTTAGAAGCTTCATCTGTGTTCTACTATGGTGCTTTTAGTGTCTCCGCATACCGCAGCACGCGACATAGCTTTGCAGACGATAAGTACAACCGTTTCAGAGAGAAGAGCGGCCAATGTGACGATCTGGCTTTAAGTCGATTCGATAACAAATGACGAAAACGGACGGATTTCTCAGGTTTTTACTACATATGAACACTTTTCACATTCTCCCCTGCAACTCGGCTGCTAGTCCTCCTTTCATGCAGAATCTTAAGTTCCTAGCTCATGTCCAAGGCACCAAAGCCAGCTAAAAAATCAATAATCGATACCTAAAACATGAATTGTACTACTTCTTACTGGCTATTACACCAACTTAGAAGCTTCATCTGTGTTCTACTATGGTGCTTTTAGTGTCTCCGCATACCGCAGCACGCGACATAGCTTTGAAGACGATAAGTACAACCGTTTCAGAGAGAAGAGCGGCCAATGTGACGATCTGGCTTTAAGTCGATTCGATAACAAATGACGAAAACGGACGGATTTCTCAGGTTTTTACTACATATGAATACTTTTCACATTGTCCCGTGCAACTCGGCTGCTAGTCCTCCTTTAATGCAGAATCTTAAGGTCCTAGCTCATGTCCAAGGCACCAAAGCCAGCTAAAAATTCAATAATCGATACCTAAAACTTGAATTGTACTACTTCTTACTGGCTATTACATCAAATTAGAAGCATCATCTTTGTTCAATTGTGGTGGTTTTAGTGTCTCCGCCTACCGCAGCATACGACATAGCTTTGCAGACGATAAGTAGAACCGTTTCAGAGAGAAGAGCGGCCAATGTGACGATCTGGCTTTAAGTCGATTCGATAACAAATGACGAAAACGGACGGATTTCTCAGGTTTTTACTACATATGAACACTTTTCACATTCTCCCGTGCAACTCGGCTGCTAGTCCTCCTTTCATGCAGAATCTTAAGGTCGTAGCTCATGTCCAAGGCACCAAAGCCAGCTATGAAGTCAATAATCGATACCTAAAACTTGAATTGTACTACTTCTTACTGGCTATTACATCAACTTAGAAGCTTCATCTGTGTTCTACTATGGTGCTTTTAGTGTCTCCGCATACCGCAGCACGCGACATAGCTTTGAAGACGATAAGTACAACCGTTTCAGAGAGAAGAGCGGCCAATGTGACGATCTGGCTTTAAGTCGATTCGATAACAAATGACGAAAACGGACGGATTTCTCAGGTTTTTACTACATATGAACACTTTTCACATTCTCCCCTGCAACTCGGCTGCTAGTCCTCCTTTCATGCAGAATCTTATGGTCCTAGCTCATGTCCAAGGCACCAAAGCCAGCTAAAAAGTCATCAATAGATACCTAAAACTTGAATTGTACTACCTCTTACTAGCTATTACATCAACTTAGAAGCTTCATCTGTGTTCTACTATGGTGCTTTTAGTGTCTCCACATACCGCAGCACGCGACATAGCTTTGCAGACGATAAGTACAAACGTTTCAGAGAGAAGAGCAGCCAATGTGACGATCTGGTTTTAAGACGAATCGATAACCAATGACGAAAACGTACGGATTTCTCACGTTTTTACTACAATCGAACACTTTTCACATTCTCCCGTTCAACTCGGCTGCTAGTCCTCCATTCATGCACAATCTTAAGGTCCTAGCTCATGTCCAAGGTACCAAAGCCAGCTAAAAAGTCAATAATCGATACCTATAACTTGAATTGTACTACTTCTTACTGGCTATTACATCATATTAGAAGCTTCATCTGTGTTCTACTATGGTGCTTTTAGTGTCTCCGAATACCGCAGCACGCGACATAGCTTTGCAGACGATAAGTACAACCGATTCAGAGAGAAGAGCGGCCAATGTGACGATCTGGCTTTAAGTCGATTCGATAACAAATGACGAAAACGGACGGATTTCTCAGGTTAATACTACATATTAACACATTTCACATTCTCCCATGCAACTTTTCTGCTAGTCCTCCTCTCATGCAGATTCGTAAGGTCCTAGCTCATGTCCAAGGCACCCAAGCAAGCTAAAAAGTCAATAATCGATACCTAAAACTTGAATTGTACTACTTCTTACTGGCTATTACATCAACTTAGAAGCTTCATCTGTGTCCAACTATGGTGATTTTAGTGTCTCCGCATACCGCAGCACACGACATAGCTTTGCAGACGATAAGTACAACCGTTTCAGAGAGAAGAGCGGCCAATGTGACGATCTGGCTTTAAGTCGATTCGATAACAAATGACGAAAACGGACGGATTTCTCAGGTTTATACTGCATATGAACACTTTTCACATTCTCCCGTTCAACTCGGCTGCTAGTCCTCCATTCATGCGGAATCTTAAGGTCCTAGCTCATGTCCAAGGCACCAAAGCCAGCTAAAAAGTCAATAATCGATACCTAAAACTTGAATTGTACTACCTCTTACTGGCTATTACTTTAACTTAGAAGCTTCATCTGTGTTCAACTATGGTGCTTTTAGTGTCTCCGAATACCGCAGCACGCGACATAGCTTTGCAGACGCTAAGTACAACCGATTCAGAGAGAAGAGCGGCCAATGTGACGATGTGGCTTTAAGTCAATTCCATAACAAATGACGAAAACGGACGGATTTCTCAGGTTTTTACTACATATGAACACTTTTCACATTCTCCCCTGCAATTCGGCTGCTAGTCCACCTTTCATGCAGAATCTTAAGGTCCTAGCTCATGTCCAAGGCACCAAAGCCAGCTAAAAGTCAATAATCGATTCCCAAATCTTGAATTGTGCTACTTCTTACTGGCTATTACATCAACTTAGAAGCTTCATCTGTGTTCTAATATGGTTATTTTAGTGTCTCCGCATACCGCAGCACGCGACATAGCTTTGCAGACGATAAGTACAACCGTTTCAGAGAGAAGAGCGGCAAATGTGACGATGTGGCTTTAAGTCAATTCCATAACAAATGACGAAAACGGACGGATTTCTCAGGTTTTTACTACATATGAACACTTTTCACATTCTCCCCTGCAATTCGGCTGCTAGACCACCTTTCATGCAGAATCTTAAGGTCCTAGCTCATGTACAAGGCACCAAAGCCAGCTAAAAAGTCAATAATCGATAGCTAAAACTTGAATTGTACTACTTCTTACTGGCTATTACCTCAACTAAGAAGCTTCGTCTGTGTCCTACTATGGTGATTTTAGTGTCTCCACATACCGCAGCACGCGACATAGCTTTGCAGACGATAAGTACAAACGTTTCAGGGAGAAGAGCGGCCAATGTGACGACCGGCTTTAAGACCATACGATAACCAATGACGAAAACGTACTGATTTCTCGGGTTTTTACTACATATGAACACTTTTCACATTCTCCCGTGCAACTCGGCTACTAGTCCTCCTTTCATGCAGAATCTTAAGGTCCTAGCTCATGTCCAAGGCACCAAACCCAGCTAAAAAGTCAATAATCGATATCTAAAATTTCAATTATACTACTTCGTACTAGCTATTACATCAACTTAGAAGTTTCATCTGTGTTCTACCATGGTGCTTTTAGTGTCTCCACATACCGCAGCACGCGACATAGCTTAGCAGACGTTAAGTACAACCGTTTCAGAGAGAAGTGTGGCCAATGTCACGATCTGGCTTTAAGTCGATTCGATAACAAATGACGAAAACGGAAGTATTTCTCAGGGTTTTACTACATATGAACACTTTTCACATTCTTCCGTGCAACTCGGCTGCTACTCCTCCTTTAATGCAGAATGTTAAGGTCCTAGCTCATGTCCAAGGCACCAAAGCCAGCTAAAAAGTCAATAATCGATACCTAAAACTTGAATTGTACTACCTCTTACTGGCTATTACTTTAACTTAGAAGCTTCATCTGTGTTCTACTATGGTGCTTTTAGTGTCTCCGAATACCGCAGCACGCGACATAGCTTTGCAGACGATAAGTACAACCGATTCAGAGAGAAGAGCGGCCAAAGTGACGATATGGCTTGAAGTCGATTCGATAACAAATGACGATAACGAACGGATTTCTCAGGTTTTTACTACATATGAATACTTTTCACATTCTCCCGTGCATCTCGGCTGCTAGTCCTCCTTACATGGAGAATCTTAAGGTCCTAGCTCACGTCCAAGGCACCAAAGCCAGCCAAAAAGTCAATAATCGATACCTAAAACTTGAATTGTACTACTTCTTACTGGCTATTACATCATCTTAGAAGCTTCATCTGTGTTCTACTAAGGTGCTTTCAGTGTCTCCGAACACCGCAGCACGCGACATAGCTTTGCAGACAATAAGTACAACCGATTCAGAGAGAAGAGCGGCCAATGTGACGATCTGGCTTTAAGTCAATTCCATAACAAATGACGAAAACGGACGGATTTCTCAGGTTTTTACTACATATGAACACCTTCCACATTCTCCCCTGCAAGTCGGCTGGTAGTCCTCCTTTCATGCAGAATCTTAAGGTCCTAGCTCATGTCCAAGGCACCAAAGACAGCTAAAAGTCAATAATCGATGCCCAAATCTTGAATTGTACTACTTCTTACTGGCTATTACATCAACTTAGAAGCTTCATCTGTGTTCTACTATGGTTATTTTAGTGTCTTCGCATACCGCAGCACACGACATAGCTTTGCAGACGATAAGTACAACCGTTTCAGAGAGAAGAGCGGCCAATGTGACGATCCGGCTTTAAGTCGATTCGATAACAAATGACGAAAATGGACGGAATTCTCAGGTTTTTAATACATATGAAAACTTTTCACATCCTCCCGTGCAGCTCGGCTGCTAGTCCTCCTTTCATGCAGAATCTTAAGGTCCTAGCTCATGTCCAAGGCACCAAAGCGAGCTAAAAAGTCAATAATCGATACCTAAAACTTGAGTTGTACTACATCTTACTGGCTATTACTTTAATTTAGAAGCTTCATCTGAGTTCTACTATGGTGCTTTTAGTGTCTCCGAATACCGCAGCACGCGACATAGCTTTGCAGACGATAAGTACAACCGATTCAGAGAGAAGAGCGGACAATGTGACGATCTGGCTTTAAGTCAATTCCATAACAAATGACGAAAACGGACGGATTTCTCAGGTTTTTACTACATATGAAAACTTTTCACATCCCCCCGTGCAGCTCGGCTGCTAGTCCTCCTTTCATGCAGAATCTTAAGGTCCTAGCTCATGTCCAAGGCACCAAAGCCAGCTAAAAGTCAATAATCGATGCCCAAATCTTGAATTGTACTACTTCTTACTGGCTATTACATCAACTTAGAAGCTTCATCTGTGTTCTGCTATGGTTATTTTAGTGTCTTGCATACCGCAGCACGCGACATACCTTTGCAGACGATAAGTACAACCGTTTCAGAGAGCAGAGCGGCCAATGTAACGATCCGGCTTTAAGCCGATTCGATAACAAATGACCTAAATGGACGGAATTCTCAGGTTTTTACTACATATGAAAACTTTTCACATCCTCCCGTGCAGCTCGGCTGCTAGTCCTCCTTTCATGCAGAATCTTAAGGTCCTAGCTCATGTCCAAGGCACCGAAGCCAGCTAAAAATTCAATAATCGATACCTAAAGCTTGAGTTGTACTACTTCTTACTGGCTATTACATCAACTTAGAATCTTCATCTGTGGTCTACTATGGTGCTTTTAGTGTCTCCACATACCGCAGCACTCGACATAGCTTTGCAGACGATAAGTACAACCGTTTAAGAGAGAAGAGCGGCCAATGTGACGATCTGGCTTTAAGACGATTCGATAACCAATGACGAAAACGTACGGATTTCTCGGGTTTTTACTACATATGAACACTTTTCACATTCTCCCGTGCAACTAGTCTGCTACTCCTCCTTACATGCAGAATCTTAAGGTCCTAGCTCATGTCCAAGGCACCAAAGCCAGCTAAAAAGTCAATAATCGATATCTAAAATTCCAATTGTACTACTTCATACTAGCTATTACATCAACTTAGAAGCTTCATCTGTGTTCTACTATGGTGCTTTTAGTGTCTCCGCATACCGCAGCACGCGACATAGCTTTGCAGACGATAAGTACAACCGTTTCTGAGAGAAGAGCGGCCAATGTCACGATCCGGTTTTAAGTCGATTCGATAACAAATGACGAAAATGGACCGATTTCTCAGGTTTTTACTACATATGAAAACTTTTCACATCCTCCCGTGCAACTTGGCTGCTAGTCCTCCTTTCATGCAGAATCTTAAGGTCCTAGCTCATGTCCAAGGCACCAAAGCCAGCTAAAAAGTCAATAATAGATACCTAAAACTTGAATTGTACTACCTCTTACTAGCTATTACATCAACTTAGAAGCTTCATCTGTGTTCTACTATGGTGCTTTTAGTGTCTCCACATACCGCAGCACGCGACATAGCTTTGCAGACGATAAGTACAAACGTTTCAGAGAGAAGCGCAGCCAATGTGACGATCTGGTTTTAAGACGAATCGATAACCAATGACGAAAACGTACGGATTTCTCACGTTTTTACTACAATCGAACACTTTTCACATTCTCCCGTACAACTCGGCTGCTAGTCCTTCTTTCATGCAGAATCTTAAGGTCCTAGCTCATGTCCAAGGCACCAAAGCCAGCTACAAAGTCAATAATCGATACCTAAAACTTGAATTGTACTACATCTTACTGGCTATTACATCAACTTAGAAGCTTCATCTGTGTTCTACTATGGTGCTTTTACTGGCTCTGCATACTGCAGCACGCGACATAGCTTTGCAGACGATAAGTGCAACCGTTTCAGAGAGAAAAGCGCCCAATGTGACGATCTGTCTTTAAGTCGATTCGATAACAACTGACGAAAACAGACGTATTTCTCAGGTTTTTACTACATATGAACACTTTTCACATTCTCCCGTGCAACTCGGCTGCTAGTCCTCCTTTCATGCAGAATCTTAAAGTCGTAGCTCATGTCCAAGGCACCACAGCCAGCTAAAAAGTCAATAATCGATACCTAAAACTAGAATTGTACTACTTCTTACTGGCTATTACATCAAATTAGAAGCTTCATCTGTGTTCTACTATGGTGCTTTTAGTGTCTCCGCATACCGCAGCACGCGACAGAGCTTTGCAGACGATAAGTACAACCGTTTCAGAGAGAAGAGCAGCCAATGTGACGATCTGGCATTAAGACGAATCGATAACCAATGACGAAAACGTACGGATTTCTCAGGTTTTTACTACATACGAACACTTTTCACATTCTCCCATGCAAATCGGCTGCTAGTCCTCCTTTCATGCAGAATGTTAAGGTCCTAGCTCATGTCCAAGGCACCAAAGCCAGCTACAAAGTCAATAATCGATACCTAAAACTTGAATTGCACTACATCTTACTGGCTATTACATCAACTTAGAAGCTTCATCTGTGTTCTACTATGCTGCTTTTAGTGTCTCCGCATACTGCAGCACGCGACATAGCTTTGCAGACGATAAGTGCAACCGTTTCAGAGAGAAAAGCGCCCAATGTGACGATCAGGCTTTAAGTCGATTCGATAACAAACGACGAAAACGGACGGATTTCTCAGGTTTTTACTACATATGAACACTTTTCACATTCTCCCGTGCAACTCGGCTGCTAGTACTGCTTTCATGCAGAATCTTAAGGTCTTAGCTCATGTCCAAGGCACCAAAGCCAGCTAAAAAGTCAGTAGTCGATACCTAAAACTGGAATTGTACTACTTCTTACTGGCTATTACATCAACTTAGAAGTTTCATCTGTGTTCTACTATGGTGCTTTTAGTGTCTCCACATACCGCAGCACGCGACATAGCTTAGCAGACGATAAGTACAACCGTTTCAGAGAGAAGAGTGGCCAATGTTACGATCTGGCTTCAAGTCGATTCGATAACAAATGACGATAACGAACGGATTTCTCAGGTTTTTACTACATATGAACATTTTTCACATTCTCCCGTGCAACTCGGCTGCTAGTCCTCTTTTCATGCAGAATCTTAAGGTCCTAGCTCATGTGCAAGGCACCAAAGCCAGCTAAAAAAGTCAATAATCGATACCTAAAACTTGAATTTTACTACTTCTTACTGGCTATTACATCAACTTAGAAGCTTCATCTGTGTTCTACTGTGGTGCTTTTAGTGTCTCCGCATACCGCAACACGCGACATAGCTTTGCAGACTATAAGTACAACCGTTTCAGAGAGAAGAGCGGCCCATGTGACGATCTGGCTTTAAGTCGAATCGATAACAAATGACGAAAACGGACGTATTTCTCAGGGTTTTACTACATATGAACTCTTTTCACATTCTCCCGTGCAACTAGGCTGCTACTCCTCCTTACATGCAGAATCTTAAGGTCCTAGCTCATGTCCAAGGCACCAAAGCCAGCTAAAAAGTCAATAATCGATACCTAAAACTAGAATTGTACTACTTCTTACTGGCTATTACATCAACTTAGAAGCTTCATCTGTGTTCTACTATGGTGCTTTTAGTGTCTCCGCATACCGCAGCACGCGACATAGCTTTGCAGACGATAAGTACAACCGTTTCAGAGAGAAGAGCAGCCAATGTGACGATCTGGCATTAAGACGAATCGATAACCAATGACGAAAACGTACGGATATCTCAGGTTTTTACTACATACGAACACTTTTCACATTCTCCCGTACAACTCGGCTGCTAGTCCTTCTTTCATGCAGAATCTTAAGGTCCTAGCTCATGTCCAAGGCACCAAAGCCAGCTACAAAGTCAATAATCGATACCTAAAACTTGAATTGTACTACATCTTACTGGCTATTACATCAACTTAGAAGCTTCATCTGTATTCTACTATGGTGCTTTTAGTGTCTCTGCATACCGCAGCACGCGACATAGCTTTGCAGACTATAAGTACATCCGTTTCAGAGAGAAGAGCGGCAAATGTGACGATCTGGCTTTAAATCGATTCGATAACAACTGACGAAAACAGACGTATTTCTCAGGTTTTTACTACGTATGAACACTATTTACATTCTCCCGTGCAACTCGGCTGCTAGTCCTCCTTTCATGCATTATCTTAAGGTCGTAGCTCATGTCCAAGGCACCACAGCCAGCTAAAAAGTCAATAATCGATAAGTAAAACTTGAATTGTACTACTTCTTACTGGCTATTACATCAAATTAGAAGCTTCATCTGTGTTCTACTATGGTGCTTTTAGTGTCTCCACAAACCGCAGCACGCGACATAGCTTTCAGACGATAAGTACAACCGTTTCAGAGAGAAGAGCTGCCAATGTGACGATCTGGCTTTAAGTCGATTAAATAACAAATGACGAAAACGGACGGGTTTCTCAGGTTTTTACTACATATGAACACTTTTCACATTCTCCCGTGCAACTCGGCTGCAAGTCCTCCTTTCATGCAGATTCTTAAGGTCCTAGCTCATGTCCAATGCAGAAAAGCCAGCTAAAAAGTCAATAATCGATATATAAAATTTAAATTGTACTACTTCTTACTAGCTATTACATCAACTTAGAAGCTTCATCTGTGTTCTACTATGGTGCTTTTAGTGTCTCCACATACCGCAGCACGCGACATAGCTTTGCAGACGATAAGTACAACCGTTTCAGAGAGAAGAGCGGCCAATGTGACGATCCGGCTTTAAGTCGATTCGATAACAAATGACGAAAATGGACGGAATTCTCAGGTTTTTAATACATATGAAAACTTTTCACATCCTCCCGTGCAGCTCGGCTGCTAGTCCTCCTTTCATGCAGAATCTTAAGGTCCTAGCTCATGTCCAAGGCACCAAAGCGAGCTAAAAAGTCAATAATCGATACCTAAAACTTGAGTTGTACTACATCTTACTGGCTATTACTTTAATTTAGAAGCTTCATCTGAGTTCTACTATGGTGCTTTTAGTGTCTCCGAATACCGCAGCACGCGACATAGCTTTGCAGACGATAAGTACAACCGATTCAGAGAGAAGAGCGGACAATGTGACGATCTGGCTTTAAGTCAATTCCATAACAAATGACGAAAACGGACGGATTTCTCAGGTTTTTACTACATATGAAAACTTTTCACATCCCCCCGTGCAGCTCGGCTGCTAGTCCTCCTTTCATGCAGAATCTTAAGGTCCTAGCTCATGTCCAAGGCACCAAAGCCAGCTAAAAGTCAATAATCGATGCCCAAATCTTGAATTGTACTACTTCTTACTGGCTATTACATCAACTTAGAAGCTTCATCTGTGTTCTGCTATGGTTATTTTAGTGTCTTGCATACCGCAGCACGCGACATAGCTTTGCAGACGATAAGTACAACCGTTTCAGAGAGCAGAGCGGCCAATGTAACGATCCGGCTTTAAGCCGATTCGATAACAAATGACCTAAATGGACGGAATTCTCAGGTTTTTACTACATATGAAAACTTTTCACATCCTCCCGTGCAGCTCGGCTGCTAGTCCTCCTTTCATGCAGAATCTTAAGGTCCTAGCTCATGTCCAAGGCACCGAAGCCAGCTAAAAATTCAATAATCGATACCTAAAGCTTGAGTTGTACTACTTCTTACTGGCTATTACATCAACTTAGAATCTTCATCTGTGGTCTACTATGGTGCTTTTAGTGTCTCCACATACCGCAGCACTCGACATAGCTTTGCAGACGATAAGTACAACCGTTTAAGAGAGAAGAGCGGCCAATGTGACGATCTGGCTTTAAGACGATTCGATAACCAATGACGAAAACGTACGGATTTCTCGGGTTTTTACTACATATGAACACTTTTCACATTCTCCCGTGCAACTAGTCTGCTACTCCTCCTTACATGCAGAATCTTAAGGTCCTAGCTCATGTCCAAGGCACCAAAGCCAGCTAAAAAGTCAATAATCGATATCTAAAATTCCAATTGTACTACTTCATACTAGCTATTACATCAACTTAGAAGCTTCATCTGTGTTCTACTATGGTGCTTTTAGTGTCTCCGCATACCGCAGCACGCGACATAGCTTTGCAGACGATAAGTACAACCGTTTCTGAGAGAAGAGCGGCCAATGTCACGATCCGGTTTTAAGTCGATTCGATAACAAATGACGAAAATGGACCGATTTCTCAGGTTTTTACTACATATGAAAACTTTTCACATCCTCCCGTGCAACTTGGCTGCTAGTCCTCCTTTCATGCAGAATCTTAAGGTCCTAGCTCATGTCCAAGGCACCAAAGCCAGCTAAAAAGTCAATAATAGATACCTAAAACTTGAATTGTACTACCTCTTACTAGCTATTACATCAACTTAGAAGCTTCATCTGTGTTCTACTATGGTGCTTTTAGTGTCTCCACATACCGCAGCACGCGACATAGCTTTGCAGACGATAAGTACAAACGTTTCAGAGAGAAGCGCAGCCAATGTGACGATCTGGTTTTAAGACGAATCGATAACCAATGACGAAAACGTACGGATTTCTCACGTTTTTACTACAATCGAACACTTTTCACATTCTCCCGTACAACTCGGCTGCTAGTCCTTCTTTCATGCAGAATCTTAAGGTCCTAGCTCATGTCCAAGGCACCAAAGCCAGCTACAAAGTCAATAATCGATACCTAAAACTTGAATTGTACTACATCTTACTGGCTATTACATCAACTTAGAAGCTTCATCTGTGTTCTACTATGGTGCTTTTACTGGCTCTGCATACTGCAGCACGCGACATAGCTTTGCAGACGATAAGTGCAACCGTTTCAGAGAGAAAAGCGCCCAATGTGACGATCTGTCTTTAAGTCGATTCGATAACAACTGACGAAAACAGACGTATTTCTCAGGTTTTTACTACATATGAACACTTTTCACATTCTCCCGTGCAACTCGGCTGCTAGTCCTCCTTTCATGCAGAATCTTAAAGTCGTAGCTCATGTCCAAGGCACCACAGCCAGCTAAAAAGTCAATAATCGATACCTAAAACTAGAATTGTACTACTTCTTACTGGCTATTACATCAAATTAGAAGCTTCATCTGTGTTCTACTATGGTGCTTTTAGTGTCTCCGCATACCGCAGCACGCGACAGAGCTTTGCAGACGATAAGTACAACCGTTTCAGAGAGAAGAGCAGCCAATGTGACGATCTGGCATTAAGACGAATCGATAACCAATGACGAAAACGTACGGATTTCTCAGGTTTTTACTACATACGAACACTTTTCACATTCTCCCATGCAAATCGGCTGCTAGTCCTCCTTTCATGCAGAATGTTAAGGTCCTAGCTCATGTCCAAGGCACCAAAGCCAGCTACAAAGTCAATAATCGATACCTAAAACTTGAATTGCACTACATCTTACTGGCTATTACATCAACTTAGAAGCTTCATCTGTGTTCTACTATGCTGCTTTTAGTGTCTCCGCATACTGCAGCACGCGACATAGCTTTGCAGACGATAAGTGCAACCGTTTCAGAGAGAAAAGCGCCCAATGTGACGATCAGGCTTTAAGTCGATTCGATAACAAACGACGAAAACGGACGGATTTCTCAGGTTTTTACTACATATGAACACTTTTCACATTCTCCCGTGCAACTCGGCTGCTAGTACTGCTTTCATGCAGAATCTTAAGGTCTTAGCTCATGTCCAAGGCACCAAAGCCAGCTAAAAAGTCAGTAGTCGATACCTAAAACTGGAATTGTACTACTTCTTACTGGCTATTACATCAACTTAGAAGTTTCATCTGTGTTCTACTATGGTGCTTTTAGTGTCTCCACATACCGCAGCACGCGACATAGCTTAGCAGACGATAAGTACAACCGTTTCAGAGAGAAGAGTGGCCAATGTTACGATCTGGCTTCAAGTCGATTCGATAACAAATGACGATAACGAACGGATTTCTCAGGTTTTTACTACATATGAACATTTTTCACATTCTCCCGTGCAACTCGGCTGCTAGTCCTCTTTTCATGCAGAATCTTAAGGTCCTAGCTCATGTGCAAGGCACCAAAGCCAGCTAAAAAAGTCAATAATCGATACCTAAAACTTGAATTTTACTACTTCTTACTGGCTATTACATCAACTTAGAAGCTTCATCTGTGTTCTACTGTGGTGCTTTTAGTGTCTCCGCATACCGCAACACGCGACATAGCTTTGCAGACTATAAGTACAACCGTTTCAGAGAGAAGAGCGGCCCATGTGACGATCTGGCTTTAAGTCGAATCGATAACAAATGACGAAAACGGACGTATTTCTCAGGGTTTTACTACATATGAACTCTTTTCACATTCTCCCGTGCAACTAGGCTGCTACTCCTCCTTACATGCAGAATCTTAAGGTCCTAGCTCATGTCCAAGGCACCAAAGCCAGCTAAAAAGTCAATAATCGATACCTAAAACTAGAATTGTACTACTTCTTACTGGCTATTACATCAACTTAGAAGCTTCATCTGTGTTCTACTATGGTGCTTTTAGTGTCTCCGCATACCGCAGCACGCGACATAGCTTTGCAGACGATAAGTACAACCGTTTCAGAGAGAAGAGCAGCCAATGTGACGATCTGGCATTAAGACGAATCGATAACCAATGACGAAAACGTACGGATATCTCAGGTTTTTACTACATACGAACACTTTTCACATTCTCCCGTACAACTCGGCTGCTAGTCCTTCTTTCATGCAGAATCTTAAGGTCCTAGCTCATGTCCAAGGCACCAAAGCCAGCTACAAAGTCAATAATCGATACCTAAAACTTGAATTGTACTTCATCTTACTGGCTATTACATCAACTTAGAAGCTTCATCTGTATTCTACTATGGTGCTTTTAGTGTCTCTGCATACCGCAGCACGCGACATAGCTTTGCAGACTATAAGTACATCCGTTTCAGAGAGAAGAGCGGCAAATGTGACGATCTGGCTTTAAATCGATTCGATAACAACTGACGAAAACAGACGTATTTCTCAGGTTTTTACTACGTATGAACACTATTTACATTCTCCCGTGCAACTCGGCTGCTAGTCCTCCTTTCATGCATTATCTTAAGGTCGTAGCTCATGTCCAAGGCACCACAGCCAGCTAAAAATTCAATAATCGATAAGTAAAACTTGAATTGTACTACTTCTTACTGGCTATTACATCAAATTAGAAGCTTCATCTGTGTTCTACTATGGTGCTTTTAGTGTCTCCACAAACCGCAGCACGCGACATAGCTTTCAGACGATAAGTACAACCGTTTCAGAGAGAAGAGCTGCCAATGTGACGATCTGGCTTTAAGTCGATTAAATAACAAATGACGAAAACGGACGGGTTTCTCAGGTTTTTACTACATATGAACACTTTTCACATTCTCCCGTGCAACTCGGCTGCAAGTCCTCCTTTCATGCAGATTCTTAAGGTCCTAGCTCATGTCCAATGCAGAAAAGCCAGCTAAAAAGTCAATAATCGATATATAAAATTTAAATTGTACTACTTCTTACTAGCTATTACATCAACTTAGAAGCTTCATCTGTGTTCTACTATGGTGCTTTTAGTGTCTCCACATACCGCAGCACGCGACATAGCTTTGCAGACGATAAGTACAACCGTTTCAGAGAGAAGAGCGGCCAATGTGACGATCTGGCTTTAAGTCGATTCGATAACAAATGACGAAAACGGACGGATTTCTCAGGTTTTTACTACATATGAACACTTTTCACATTCTCCCGTGCAACTCGGCTGCTAGTCCTGCTTTCATGCAGAATCTTAAGGTCCTAGCTCATGTCCAAGGCACCAAAGCCAGCTAAAAAGTCAATAATCGATGCCCAAATCTTGAATTGTACTACTTCTTACTGGCCATTACATCAACTTACAAGCTTCATCTGTGTTCTACTATGGTTATTTTAGTGTCTCCGCATACAGCAGCATGCGACATAGCTTTGCAGACGATAAGTACAACCGTTTCAGAGCGAAGAGCGGCCAATGTGACGATCCGGCTTTAAGTCGATTCCATAACAAATGTCGAAAATGGACGGATTTCTCAGGTTTTTACTACATATGAAAACTTTTCACATCCTCCCGTGCAGCTCGGCTGCTAGTCCTCCTTTCATGCAGAATCTTAAGGTCCTAGCTCATGTCCAAGGCACCAAAGCCAGCTAAAAAGTCATTAATCGATATCTTAAATTTCAATTGTACTACTTCTTACTAGCTATTACATCAACTTAGAAGCTTCATCTGTGTTCTACTATGCTGCTTTTAGTGTCTCCGCATACTGCAGCACGCGACATAGCTTTGCAGACGATAAGTGCAACCGTTTCAGAGAGAAGGGCGCCCAATGTGACGATCAGGCTTTAAGTCGATTCGATAACAAACGACGAAAACAGACGGATTTCTCAGGTTTTTACTACATATGAACACTTTTCACATTCTCCCGTGCAACTCAGCTGCTAGCCCTCCTTTCATGCAGATTCTTAAGGTCCTAGCTCATGTCCAAGGCACCAAAGCCAGCTAAAAAGTCAATAATCGATATCCAAAATTTAAATTGTACTACTTCTTACTAGCTATTACATCAACTTAGAAGCTTCATCTGTGTTCTACTATGGTGCCTTTAGTGTCTCCAGATACCGCAGCACGCGACATAGCTTTGCAGACGATAAGTACAACCGTTTCAGAGAGAAGAGCTCCCAATGTGACGATCTGGCTTCAAGTCGATTCTATAACAAATGACGAAAACGGACGGTTTTCTCATGTTTTTACTACATATGAACACTTTTCACATTCTCCCGTGCAACTCGGCTGCTAGTCCTCCTTTCATAAAGAATCTTAAGGCCCTAGCTCATGTGCAAGGCACCAAAGCCAGCTAAAAGTCAATAATCGATGCCTAAAACTTGAATTGTACTACTTCTTACTGGCTATTACATCAACTTAGAAGCTTCATCCGTGTTCTACTATGGTATTTTTAGTGTCTCCGCATACCGCAGCACACGACATAGCTTTGCAGACGATAAGTACAACCGTTTCAGAGAGAAGGGCGACAATGTGACTATCTGGCTTTAAGTCGATTCGATAACAAAAGACGAAAACGGACGGATTTCTCAGGTTAATACTACATATTAACACATTTCACATTCTCCCGTGAAACTTTTCTGCTAGTCCTCCTCTCATGCAGATTCGTAAGGTCCTAGCTCATGTCCAAGGCACCAAAGCCAGCTAAAAAGTCAATAATCGATACCTAAAACTTGAATTGTACCACTTCTTACTGGCTATTACATCAACTTAGAAGCTTCATCTGTGTCCTACTATGGTGATTTTAGTGTCTCTGCATACCACAGCATGCGACATAGCTTTGCAGACGATAAGTACAACCGTTTCAGAGAGAAGAGCGGCCAATGTGACATTCTGGCTTTAAGTCGGTTCGATAACAAATGACGAAAACGGACGGATTTCTCAGGTTTTTACTACATATGAACACTTTTCACATCTTCCCGTGCAGCTCGGCTGCTAGTCCTCCTTTCATGCAGAATCTTAATGTCCTAGCTCATGTCCAAGGCACCAAAGCCAGCTAAAAAGTCAATAATCGATACCTAAAACTTGAGTTGCACTACTTCTTACTGGCTATTACATCAACTTAGAAGCTTCATCTGTGTTCCACTATGGTGCTTTTAGTGTCTCCACGTACCGCAGCACGAGTTATAGCTTTGCAGACGATAAGTACAACCGTTTCAGAGAGAAGAGCGGCCAATGTCACGATCTGGCTTTAGGTCGATTCGATAACAAATGACGAAAACGGAAGGATTTCTCAGGTTTTTACTACATATGAACACTTTTCATATTCTCCCAGGCAAGTCAGCTGCTGGTCCTCCTTTCATGCAGAATCTTAAGGTCCTAGCTCATGTCCAAGGCACCAAAGCCAGATAAAAAGTCAATAATCGATACCTAAAACTTGAATCGTACTAATTCTTACTGGCTATTACATCAACTTAGAAGCTTCATCTGTGTTCTACTATGGTGCTTTTAGTGTCTCCACAAACCGCAGCACTCGACATAGCTTTGCAGACGATAAGTACAACCGTTTCAGAGAGAAGAGCGGCCAATGTGACGATCTGGCTTTAAGACGATTCGATAACCAATGACGAAAACGTACATATTTCTCGGCTTTTAACTACATATGAACACTTTTCACATTCTCCCGTGCAACTCGGCTGCTAGTCCTCCTTTCATGCAGAATCTTAGGGTCCCAGATCATGTCCAAGGCACCAAAGCCAGCTAAAAAGTAAATAATCAGAACCTAAAACTTGAATTGTACTACTTCTTACTGGCTATTACATCAACTTAGAAGCTTCATCTGTGTTCTACTATGGTGCTTTTAGTGTCTCCGCATAACGCAGCACACGACATAGCTTTGCAGGCGATAAGTACAACCGTTTCAGAGAGAAGAGCGGCAATGTGACGATCTGGCTTAAAGTAGATTCCATAACAAATGACGAAAACGGACGGATTTCTCAGGTTTTTACTACATATGAACACCTTTCACATTCTTTCGTGCAACTCGGCTGCTAGTCATCCTTTCATGCAGAATCTTAAGGTCCTAGCTCATGTCCAAGGCACCAAAGCCAGCTAAAATGTCAATAATCAATACCTAAAACTTGAATTGTACTACTTCTTACTGGCTATTACATCAACTTAGAAGCTTCATCTGTGTTCTACTATGGTGCTTTTAGTGTCTCCGCATACCGCAGCACGCGACATAGCTTTGCAGACGATAAGTACAACCGTTTCAGAGAGAAGAGTGGCCAATGTGACGATCTGGCCTTAATTCGATTCGATAACAAATGACGAAAACGGACGGATTTCTCAGGTTTTTACTACATATGAACACTTCTCATTTTCTCCCGTACAACTCGCCTGCTAGTCCTCCTTTTATGCAGAATATTAAGGTCCCAGCTCATGTCCAAGGCACCAAAGCCAGCTAAAAAGTAAATAATGAGAACCTAAAACTTGAATTGTACTACTTCTTACTGGCTATTACATCAACTTAGAAGCTTCATCTGTGTTCTACTATGGTGCTTTTAGTGTCTCCGCATAACGCAGCACGCGACATAGCCTTGCAGACGATAAGTACAACCGTTTCAGAGAGAAGAGCGGCAATGTGACGATCTGGCTTTAAGTCGATTCCATAACAAATGACGAAAACGGACGGATTTCTCAGGTTTTTACTACATATGAAGACTTTTCACGTTCTCCCGTACAACTCGGCTGCTAATTCTGCTTTCATGCAGAATCTTAAGGTCCTAGCTTATGTCCAAGGCACCAAAGCCATTTAAAATGTCAATAATCGATACCTAAAACTTGAATCGTACTAATTCTTACTGGCTATTACATCAACTTAGAAGCTTCATCTGTGTTCTACTATGGTGCTTCTAGTGTCTCCACATACCGCAGCACGCGACATAGGTTTGCAGACGATAAGTACAACCGTTTCTGAGAGAAGAGCGGCCAATATGACGATCTGGCTTTAAGTTGATTCCATACCAAATGACGAAAACGGACGGATTTCTCAGGTTTTTACTACATATGAACATTTTTCACATTCTCCCATGCAACTCGGCTGCTAGTCCTCCTTTCATTCTGAATCTTAAGGTCCTAGCTCATGTCCAAGGCATCAAAGCCAGCTAAAAAGTCAATAGTCGATACCTAAAACTTGAATTGTACTACTTCTTACTGGCTATTACATCAACTTAGAAGCTTCATCTGTGTTCCACTGTGGTGATTTTAGTGTCTCCGCGTAACGCAGCACGCGACATAGCTTTGCAGACGATAAGTACAACCGTTTCAGAGAGAAGAGCGGCCAATGTGACGATCTGGCTTTAAGTTGATTCCATAACAAATGACGAAAACGGACGGATTTCTCAGGTTTTTACTTCATTTGAACACTTTTCACATTCTCCCATGCAACTCGGCTGCTAGTCCTCCTTTCATACTGAATCTTAAGATCCTAGCTCATGTCCAAGGCATCAAAGCCAGCTAAAAAGTCAATAATCGATACCTAAAATTTGAATTGTACTACTTCTTACTGGCTATTACATCAACTTAGAAGCTTCATCTGTGTTCCGCTGTGCTGATTTTAGTGTCTCCGCATAACGCAGCACGCGACATAGCTTTGCAGACGACAAGTACAACCGTTTCAGAGAGAAGAGCGGCCAATGTGACGATCTGGCTTTAAGTCGATTCGATAACAAATTGACGAAAACGGACGAATTTTTAAGGTTTTTACTACATATGAACACTTTTCACATTCTTCCGTGCAACTCGGCTGCTAGTCCTCCTTTCATGCAGAATCTTAAGGTTCTAGCTCATGTCCAAGGCATCAAAGCCAGCAAAAAGGCAATATTCGATACCTAAAACTTGAATTGTACTACTTCTTACTGGCTATTACATCAACTTAGAAGCTTCATCTGTGTTATACTATGGTGATTTTAGTGACTCCGCATAACGCAACACGCGACATAGCTTTGCAGACGATAAGTACAACCGTTTCAGAGAGAAGAGCGACAATGTGACGATCTGGCTTGAAGTCGATTCCATAACAAATGACGAAAACGGACGGATTTCTCAGGTTTTTACTACATATGAACACTTTTCACATTCTCCCGTGCAACTCGGCTGCTAATCCTCCTTTCATGCAGAATCTTAAGGTCCTAGCTCATGTCCAAGGCAGCAAAGCCAGCTAAAATGTCAATAATCGATACCTAAAACTTGAATTGTACTACTTCTTACTTGCTATTACATCAACTTAGAAGCTTGATCTGTGTTCTACTATGGTGCTTTTAGTGTCGCCGCATACCGCAGCACGCAACATAGCTTTGCAAACGATAAGTACAACCGTTTCAGAGAGATGAGTGGCCAATGTGACGATCTGGCCTTAAGTCGATTCGATAACAAATGACGAAAACGGACGGATTTCTCAGGTTTTTACTACATATGAACACTTCTCACTTTCTCCCGTACAACTCGCCTGCTTGTCCTCGTTTCATGCAGAATCTTAAGGTCCCAGCTCATGTCCAAGGCACCGAAGACAGCTAAAAAGTTATTAATGAGAACCTAAAAACTTGAATTGTACTACTTCTTACTGGCTATTACATCAACTTAGAAGCTTCATCTGTGTTCTACTATGGTGCTTTTAGTGTCTCCACATACCGCAGCACGCGACATAGGTTTGCAGACGATAATTACAACCGTTTCAGAGAGAAGAGCGGCCAATATGACGATCTGGCTTTAAGTTGATTCCATACCAAATGACGAAAACGGACGGATTTCTCAGGTTTTTACTACATATGAACAATTTCACATTCTCCCATGCAACGCGGCTGCTAGTCCTCCTTTCATACTGAATCTTAAGGTCCTAGCTCATGTCCAAGGCATCAAAGCCAGCTAAAAAGTCAATAGTCGATACCTAAAACGTGAATTGTACTACTTCTTACTGGCTATTACATCAACTTAGAAGCTTCATCTGTGTTCCACTGTGGTGATTTTAGTGTCTCCGCGTAACGCAGCACGCGACATAGCTTTGCAGACGATAAGTACAACCGTTTCAGAGAGAAGAGCGGCCAATGTGACGATCTGGCTTTAAGTTGATTCCATAACAAATGACGAAAACGGACGGATTTCTCAGGGTTTTACTACATTTGAACACTTTGCACATTCTCCCATGCAACTCGGCTGATAGTCCTCCTTTCATACTGAATCTTAAGGTCCTAGCTCATGTCCAAGGCATCAAAGCCAGCTAAAAAGTCAATAATCGATACCTAACATTTGAATTGTACTACTTCTTACTGGCTATTACATCAACTTAGAAGCTTCATCTGTGTTCCACTGTGCTGATTTTAGTGTCTCCGTATAACGCAGCACGCGACATAGCTTTGCAGACGTTAAGTACAACCGTTTCAGGGAAAAGAGCGGAAAATGTGACGATCTGGCTTTAAGTCGATTCGATAACAAATGACGAAAACGGACGGATTTCTCAGGTTTTTACTACATATGAACACTTCTCACATTCTCCCGTTCAACTCGCCCGCTAGTCCTCGTTTCATGCAGAATCTTAAGGTCCTAGCTCATGTCCAAGGCACCAAAGCCAGCTAAAAAGTAAATAATCAGTACCCAAAACTTGAATTGTACTACTTCTTACTGGCTATTACATTAACTTAGAAGTTTGATCTGTGTTCTACTATGGTGCTTTTAGTGTCTCCGCATACCGCAGCACGCGACATAGCTTTGCAGACGATAAGTACAACCGTTTCAGAGAGAAGAGCGGCAATGTGACGATCTGGCTTGAAGTCGATTCCATAACAAATGACGAAAACGGACGGATTTCTCAGGTTTTTACTACATATGAAGACTTTTCACATTCTCCCGTACAACTCGGCTGCTAATCCTCCTTTCATGCGGAATCTTAAGGTCCTAGCTTATGTCCAAGGCACCAAAGCCAGCTAAAATGTCAATAATCGATACCTAAAACTTGAATTGTACTACTTCTTACTGGCTATTACATCAACTTAGAAGCTTCATCTGTGTTCTACTATGGTGCTTTTAGTGTCTCCGCATACCGCAGCACGCGACATAGCTTTGCAGACGATAAGTACAACCGTTTCAGAGAGAACAGCAACAATGTGACGATCTGGCTTTAAGTCGATTCGATAACAAATGACGAAAACGGACGGATTTCTCAGGTTTTTACTACATATGAACACTTCTCACATTCTCCCGTTCAACTCGCCCGCTAGTCCTCCTTTCATGCAGAATCTTATGGTCCTAGCTCATGTGCAAGGCACCAAAGCCGGCTAAAAAGTCAATAATCGATACCTAAAACTTGAATTGTACTACATCTTGCTTGCTATTACATCAACTTAGTAGCTTCATCTGTGTTCAATTATGGTGCTTTTAGAGTCCCCGCATACCGCAGCACGCGACATAGCTTTGCAGACGATAAGTACAACCGTTTCAGAGAGGAGAGCGGCCAATGTGACGATCTGGCTTTAAATCGATTCGATAACAAATGACGAAAATGGACGGATTTCTCAGGTTTTTACTACATATGAACACTTGTCACATTCTCCCGTGCAACTCGGCTGCTAGTCCTCCTTTCATGCAGAATCTTAAGGTCCTAGCTCATGTCCAAGGCATCAAAGCCAGCTAAAAAGTCAAAAATCGATACCTAGAACTTGAATTGTATTACTTCTTACTGGCTATTACATCAACTTAGAAGCTTCATCTGTGTTCCACTGTGGTGATTTTAGTGTCTCCGCATAAAGCAGCACGCGACATAGCTTTGCAGACGATAAGTACAACCGTTTCAGAGAGAAGAGCGGCCAATGTGACGATCTGGCTTTAAGTTGATTCCATAACAAATGACGAAAACGGACGGATTTCTCAGGTTTTTACTACATATGAACACTTTTCACATTCTCCCATGCAACTCGGCTGCTAGTCCTCCTTTCATACTGAATCTTAAGGTCCTACCTCATGTCCAAGGCATCAAAGCCACCTAAAAAGTCAATAATCGATACCTAAAACTTGAATTGTACTACTTATACTGGCTATTACATCAACTTAGAAGCTTCATATGTGTTCCACTGTGGTGATTTTAGTGCTCCGCATACCGCAGCACGCGACATAGCTTTGCAGACGATAAGTACAACCGTTTCAGAGAGAAGAGCGGCAATGTGACGATCTGGCTTTAAGTCGATTCCGTAACAAATGACGAAAACGGACGGATTTCTCAGGTTTTTACTACATATGAACACTTTTCGCATTCTCCCATGCAACTTGGCTGCTAGTCCTCCTTTAATGCAGAATCTTAAGGTCCTAGCTCATGGCCAAGGCACCAAAGCCACCTAAAAAGTAAATAATCAGTACCCAAAACTTGAATTGTACTACTTCTTACTGGCTATTACATCAACTTAGAAGCTTCATCTGTGTTCTACTATGGTGCTTTTAGTGTCTCCGCATACCGTAGCACGTGACATAGCTTAGCAGACGATAAGTACAACCGTTTCAGAGAGAAGAGCGGCCAATGTGACGATCTGGCTTTAAGTTGATTCCATAACAAATGACGAAAACGGACGGATTTCTCAGGTTTTTACTACATTTGAAAACTTTTCACATTCTCCAATGCAACTCGGGTGCTAGTCCTCCTTTCATACTGAATCTTAAGGTCCTAGCTCATGTCCAAGGCACTAAAGCCGGCTAAAAAGTCAATAATCGATACCTAAAACTTGAATTGTACTACATCTTGCTTGCTATTACATCAACTTAGTAGCTTCATCTGTGTTCAATCATGGTCCTTTTAGAGTCTCCGCATACCGCAGCACGCGACATAGCTTTGCAGACGATAAGTACAACCGTTTCAGAGAGAAGAGCGGCCAATGTGACGATCTGGCTTTAAGTCGATTCGATAACAAATGACGAAAACGGACGGATTTCTCAGGTTTTTACTACATATGAACACTTTTCACATTCTCCCGTGGAATTCCGCTGCTGGTCCTCCTTTCATGCAGAATCTTATGGTCCTAGCACATGTCCAAGGCACCAAAGCCAGCTAAAAAGTCAATAATCGATACCTAAAACTTGAATCGTACTATTTCTTACTGGCTATTACATCAACTTAGAAGCTTCATCTGTGTTCTACTATGGTGCTTTTAGTGTCTCCACATACCGCAGCACGTGACATAGGTTTGCAGACGATAAGTACAACCGTTTCAGAGAGAAGAGCGGCCAATATGACGATCTGGCTTTAAGTTGATTCCATACCAAATGACGAAAACGGACGGATTTCTCAGGTTTTTACTACATATGAACACTTTTCACATTCTCCCATGCAACGCGGCTGCTAGTCCTCCTTTCATACTGAATCTTAAGGTCCTAGCTCATGTCCAAGGCATCAAAGCCAGCTAAAAAGTCAATAATCGATACCTAAAACTTGAATTGTACTACTTCTTACTGGCTATTACATCAACTTAGAAGCTTCATCTGTGTTCCACTGTGGTGATTTTAGTGTCTCCGCATAACGCAGCACGCGACATAGCTTTGCAGACGATAAGTACAACCGTTTCAGAGAGAAGAGCGGCCAATGTGACGATCTGGCTTTAAGTTGATTCCATAACAAATGACGAAAACGGACGGATTTCTCAGGTTTTTACTACATATGAACACTTTTCACATTCTCCCATGCAACTCGGCTGCTAGTCCCCTTTCATACTGAATCTTATGGTCCTACCTCATGTCCAAGGCATCAAAGCCACCTAAAAAGTCAATAATCGATACCTAAAACTTGAATTGTACTACTTATACTGGCTATTACATCAACTTAGAAGCTTCATCTGTGTTCCACTGTGGTGATTTTAGTGTCTCCGCATAACGCAGCACGCGACATAGCTTTGCAGACGATAAGTACAACCGTTTCAGGGAGAAGAGCGGCAATGTGTCGATCTGTCTTTAAGTCGATTCCATAACAAATGACGAAAACGGACGGATTTCTCAGGTTTTTACTACATATGAACACTTTTCACATTCTCCCGTGCAACCCGGTTGCTAGTCCTTCTTTCGTGCAGAATCTTAAGGTCCTAGCTCATGTCCAAGGCACCAAAGCCAGCTAAAATGTCAATAATCGATAGGTAAAACTTGAATTGTACTACTTCTTACTGGCTATTACATCAACTTAGAAGCTTCATCTGTGTTCTACTATGGTGCTTTTAGTGTCTCCGCATACCGCAGCACGCGACATAGCTGTGCAGACGATAAGTACAACCGTTTCAGAGAGAAGAACGGCCAATGTCACGATCTGGCTTTAAGTCGATTCCATAACAAATGACGAAAACGGACGGATTTCTCAGTTTTTTACTACATATGAACACTTTTCACATTCTCCCGTGCAACTCGGCTGCTAGTCCTCCTTTCATGCAGAATCGTAAGGTCCTAGCTCATGTCCAAGGCACCAAAGCCGGCTAAAAAGTCAATAATCGATACCTAAAACTTGAATTGTACTACTTCTTGCTTGCTATTACATCAACTTAGAAGCTTCATCTGTGTTCAATCATGGTGCTTTTAGTGTCTCCGCATAACGCAGCACGCGACATAGCTTTGCAGACGATAAGTACAACCGTTTCAGAGAGGAGAGCGGCCAATGTGACGATCTGGCTTTAAATCGATTCGATAACAAATGACGAAAACGGACGGATTTCTCAGGTTTTTACTACATATGAACACTTGTCACATTCTCCCGTGCAACTCGGCTGCTAGTCCTTCTTTCATGCAGAATCTTAAGGTCCTAGCTCATGTCCAAGGCACCAAAGCCAGTTAAAAAGTGAATAATCTATAACTAAAACTTGAATTTTACTACTTCTTACTGGTTATTACATCAAATTAGAAGCTTCATCTGTGTTCTACTATGGTGCTTTTAGTGTCTCCGCATAACGCAGCACGCGACATAGCTTTGCAGACGATAAGTACAACCGTTTCAGAGAAGAGGGGATAATGTGACGATCTGGCTTTAAGTCGATTCGATAACAAATGACGAAAACGGACGGATTTCTCATATTTTTACTACATATGAACACTTTTCACATTCTCCCATGCAACTCGGCTGCTAGTCCTCCTTTCATGCAGAATCTTAAGGTCCTAGCTCATGTCCAAGGCACCAAAGCCAGCTAAAAAGTCAATAATCGATACATAAAACTTGAATTGTACTACTTCTTACTGGCTATTACATCAACTTAGAAGCTTTATCTGTGTTCTACTATGGTGCTTTTAGTGTCTCCGCATACCGCAGCACGCGACATAGCTTTGCAGACGATAAGTACAACCGTTTCAGAGAGAAGAGCGGCCAATGTGACGATTTTGCTTTAAGTCGATTCGATAACAAATGACGAAAACGGACGGATTTCTCAGGTTTTTACTACATATGAACACTTTTCACATACAGCCGTGCAACGCGGCTGCTAGTTCTCCTTTCATGCAGCATCATAAGGTCCTAGCTCATGTCCAAGGCACCAAAGCCGGCTAAAAAGTCAATAATCGATACCTAAAACTTGAATTGTACTACTTCTTGCTTGCTATTACATCAACCTAGAAGCTTCATCTGTGTTCAATCATGGTGCTTTTAGTGTCTCCGCATAACGCAGCACGCGACATAGCTTTGCAGACGATAAGTACAACCGTTTCAGAGAGGAGAGCGGCCAATGTGACGATCTGGCTTTAAATCGATTCGATAACAAATGACGAAAACGGACGGATTTCTCATATTTTTACTACATATGAACACTTGTCACATTCTCCCGTGCAACTCGGCTGCTAGTCCTTCTTTCATGCAGAATCTTAAGGTCCTAGCTCATGTCCAAGGCACCAAAGCCAGTTAAAAAGTCAATAATCTATACCTAAAACTTGAATTGTACTACTTCTTACTGGTTATTACATCAACTTAGAAGCTTCATCTGTGTTCTACTATGGTGCTTTTAGTGTCTCCGCATAACGCAGCACGCGACATAGTTTTGCAGACGATAAGTACAACCGTTTCAGAGAAGAGGGGATAATGTGACGATCTGGCTTTAAGTCGATTCGATAACAAATGATGAAAACGGACGGATTTCTCATATTTTTACTACATATGAACAGTTTTCACATTCTCCCATGCAACTCGGCTGCTAGTCCTCCTTTCATGCAGAATCTTAAGGTCCTAGCTCATGTCCAAGGCACCAAAGCCAGCTAAAAAGTCAATAATCGATACATAAAACTTGAATTGTACTACTTCTTACTGGCTATTGCATCAACTTAGAAGCTTCATCTGTGTTCTACTATGGTGCTTTTAGTGTCTCCGCATACCGCAGCACGCTACATAGCTTTGCAGACGATAAGTACAACCGTTTCAGAGAGAAGAGCGGCCAATGTGACGATCTTGCTTTAAGTCGATTCGACAACAAATGACGAAAACGGACGGATTTCTCAGGTTTTTACTACATATGAACACTTTTCACATACAGCCGTGCAAAGCGGCTGCTAGTTCTCCTTTCATGCAGAAGCTTAAGGTCCTAGCTCATGTCCAAGGCACCAAAGCCAGCCAAAAAGTCAATAATCGATACCTAAAACTTGAATTGTTCTACTTCTCACTCGCTATTACATCAACTTAGAAGCTTCATCTGTGTTCTACTATGGTGCTTTTAGTGTCTCCGCATACCGCATCACGCGACATAGCTTTGCAGACGATAAGTACAACCGTTTCAGAGAGAAGAGCGGCCAATGTGACGATCTGGCTTCAAGTTGATTCGATAACAAATGACGAAAACGGACGGATTTCGCAGGTTTTTACTACATATGAACATTTTCACAATACTCCCGTGCAACGCGGCTGCTAGTCCTCCTTTCATGCAGAGTCTTAAGGTCCTAGCTCATGTCCAAGGCTCCAAAGCCAGCTAAAAAGTCAAAAATCGATACCTAAAACGTAAATTGTACTACTTCTTACTGGCGATTACATCAACTTAGAAGCTTTATCTGTGTTCTACTATGGTGCTTTTACTGTCTCCGCATACCGCAGCACGCGACATAGCTTTGCAGACGATCCGTACAACCGTTTTAGAGAGAAGAGAGGCCAATGTGACGATCTTGCTTTAAGTCGATTCGATAACAAATGACGAAAACGGACGGATTTCTCAGGTTTTTACTACATATGAACACTTTTCGCATTCTCCCATGAAACTCGGCTGCTAGTCCTCCTTTCATGCAGAATCTTAAGGTCCTAGCTCATGTCCAAGGCACCAAAGCCAGCTAAAAAGTCAAAAATCGATACCTAAAACGTAAATTGTACTACTTCTTACTGGCTATTACATCAACTTAGAAGCTTCATCTATGTTCTACTATGGTGCTTTTAGTGTCTCCGCATACCGCAGCACGCGACATAGCTTTGCAGACGATAAGTACAACCGTTTCAGACAGAACTGCAGTCAATGTGATGATCCTGATTTAAGTAGATTCTATAACAAATTATGAAAACAGACGGATTTCTCAGGTTTTTACTACATATGAACACTTTTCACATTCTCCCGTGCAACTCGGCTGCTAGTCCTCCTTTCATGCAGAATCTTAAGGTCCTAGCTCATGTTCAAGGCACCAAAGCCGGCTAAAAAGTCAATAATCGATACCTAAAACTTGAATTGTACTACTTCTTACTTGCTATTACATCAACTTAGAAGCTTCATCTGTGTTCTACTATGGTGCTTTTAGTGTCTCCGCATACCGCAGCACGCGACATAGCTGTGCAGACGATAAGTACAACCGTTTCAGAGAGAAGAGCGGCCAATGTGACGATCTGGCTTCAAGTCGATTCGATAACAAATGACGAAAACGGACGGATTTCTAAGGTTTTTACTACATATGAACACTTTTCACATACTCCCGTGCAACGTGGCTGCTAGTCCTCCTTTCATGCAGAATCTTAAGCACCTAGCTCATGTCCAAGGCACAAAAGTCAGCAAAACAGTCAATAATCGATACCTAAAACTTGAACTGTACTACTTCTTACTGGTTATTACATCAACTTAGAAGCTTCATCTGTGTTCTACTATGGTGCTTTTAGTGTCTCCGCATACCGCAGCACGCGACATAGCTTTGCAGACGATAAGTACTACCGTTTCAGAGAGAAGATCGGCCAATGTGACGATCTGGCTTTAAGTCGATTCGATAACAAATGACGAAAACGGACGGATTTCTCAGGTTTTTACTACATTTGAACACTTGTCACATTCTCCCGTGCAACTCGGCTGCTAGTCCTTCTTTCATGCAGAATCTTAAGGTCCTAGCTCATGTCCAAGGCACCAAACCAGCTAAAAAGTCAATAATCTATACCTAAAACTTGAATTGTACTACTTTTTACTGGTTATTACATCAACTTAGAAGCTTCATCTGTGCTCTACTATGGTGCTTTTAGTGTCTCCGCATAACGCAGCACGCGACATAGCTTTGCAGACGATAAGTACAACCGTTTCAGAGAAGAGGGGCCAATGTGACGATCTGGCTTTAAGTCGATTCGATAACAAATGACGAAAACGGACAGATTTCTTTAGGTTTTTACTACATATGAACACTTTTCACATTCTCCCGTGCAACTCGACTGCTAGTCCTCTTTCCATGCAGAATCTTAAGGTCCTATCTCATATCCAAGGCACCAAAGCCAGCTAAAAATCAATAATCGATACCTAAAACTTGAATTGTACTACTTCCTGCATGCTATTACATCAACTTAGAAGGTTCATCTGTGTTCTACTATGGTGCTATTAGTTCTCCGCATACCGCAGCACGTGACATAGCTTTGCAGACGATAAGTACAACCGTTTCAGAGAGAAGAGCGGTCAATGTGACGATCTGGCTTTTAGTCGATTCGATAACAAATGACGAACACGGACGGATTTCTCATATTTTTACTACATATGAACACTTTTCACATTCTCCCATGCAACTCGGCTGCTAGTCCTTCTTTCATGCAGAATCTTAAGGTCCTAGCTCATGTCCAAGGCACCAAAGCCAGCTAAAAAGTCAATAATCGATACATAAAACTTGAATTGTACTACTTCTTACTGGCTATTACATCAACTTAGAAGCTTCATCTGTGTTCTACTATGGTGCTTTTAGTGTCTCCGCATACCGCAGCACGCGACATAGCTTTGCAGACGATTAGTACAACCGTTTCAGAGAGAAGAGCGGCCAATGTGACGATCTTGCTTCAAGTCGATTCGATAACAAATGACGAAAACGGACGGATTTCTCATGTTTTTACTACATATGAACACTTTTCGCATTCTCCCAAGAAACTCGGCTGCTAGTCCTCCTTTCATGCAGAATCTTAAGGTCCTAGCTCATGTCCAAGGCACCAAAGCCAGCTAAAAAGTCAAAAATCGATACCTAAATTGTAAATTGTACTACTTCTTACAGGCTATTACATCAACATAGAAGCTTCATCTATGTTCTACTATGGTGCTTTTAGTGTCTCCGCATACCGCAGCACGCGACATAGCTGTGCAGACGATAAGTACAACCGTTTCAGACAGAAATGCCGCCAATGTGACGATCCTGATTTAAGTCGATTCTATAACAAATTATGAAAACGGACGTATTTCTCAGGTTTTTACTACATTTGAACACTTGTCAAATTCTCCCGTGCAACTCTGCTGCTAGTCCTTCTTTCATGCAGAATCTTAAGGTCCTAGCTCATGTCCAAGGCACCAAAGCCAGCTAAAAAGTCAATAATCTATAATTAAAACTTGAATTGTACTACTTGTTACTGGTTATTACATCAACTTAGAAGCTTCATCTGTGTTCTACTATGGTGCTTTTAGTGTCTCCGCATAACGCAGCACGCGACATAGCGTTGCAGACGATAAGTACAACCGTTTCACAGAAGAGGGGCCAATGTGACGATCTGGCTTTAAGTCGATTCGATAACAAATGACGAAAACGGACGGATTTCTCAGGTTTTTCCTACATATGAACACTTTTCACATTCTCCCGTGCAACTCGGCTGCTAGTCCTCCTTTCATGCAGAATCTTAAGGTCCTAGCTCATGTCCAAGGGACCAAAGCCAGCAAAAAAGTCAATAATCGATACCTAAAACTTGAATTGTACTACTTCTTTTTGGCTGTTACATCAACTTAGAAGCTTCATCTGTGTTCTACTATGGTGCTTTTAGTGTCTCCGCATACCGCAGCACGCGACATAGCTTTGCAGACGATAAGTACAACCGTTTCAGAGAGAAGAGCGGCCAATGTGACGATCTTGCTTTAAGTCGATTCGACAACAAATGACGAAAACGGACGGATTTCTCAGGTTTTTACAACATAAGAACACTTTTCACATACAGCCGTGCAACGCGGCTGCTAGTTCTCCTTTCATGCAGAATCTTAAGGTCCTAGCTCATGTCCAAGGCACCAAAGCCAGCTAAAAAGTCAATAATCGATACCTAAGACTTGAATTGTTCTACTTCTCACTCGCTATTACATCAACTTAGAAGCTTCACCTGTGTTCTACTATGGTGCTTTTAGTGTCTCCGTATACCGCAGCACGAGACATAGCTATGCAGACGATAAGTACAACCGTTTCAGAGAAGAGGGGCCAATGTGACGATCTGGCTTTAAGTCGATTCCATAACAAGTGACGAAAATGGACGGATTTCTCAGGCTTTTACTACATATGAACACTTTCCACATACTCCCGTGCAACGCGGCTGCTAGTTCTCCTTTCATGCAGAATCTTAAGGTCCTAGCTCATGTCCAAGGCACCAAAGCCAGCAAAATAGTCAGTAATCGATACCTAAAACTTGAATTTTACTACTTCTTACTGTCTATTACATCAACTTAGAAGCTTCAACTGTGTTCTACTATGGTGCTTTTAGTGTCTCCGCATACCGCATGACGCGACATAGCTTTGCAGACGATAAGTACAACCGTTTCAGAGAGAAGAGCAGCCAATGTGACGATCTGGCTTCAAGTTGATTCGATAACAAATGACGAAAACGGACGGATTTCGCAGGTTTTTACTACATATGAACACTTTTCACAATACTCCCGTGCAACGCGTCTGCTAGTCCTCCTCTCATGCAGATTCGGAAGGTCCTAGCTCATGTCCAAGGCTCCAAAGCCAGCTAAAAAGTCAAAAATCGATACCTAAAACGTAAATTGTACTACTTCTTACTGGCTATTACATCAACTTAGAAGCTTCATCTATGTTCTACTATGGTGCTTTTAGTGTCTCCGCATACCGCAACACGCGACATAGCTTTGCAGACGATAAGTACAACCGTTTCAGACAGAACTGCAGCCAATGTGATGATCCTGATTTAAGTAGATTCTATGACAAATTATGAAAACGGACGGATTTCTCAGGTTTTTACTACATATGAACACTTTTGACATTCTCCCGTGCAACTCGGCTGCTAGTCCACCTTTCATGCAGAATCTTAAGGTCCTAGCTCATGTTCAAGGCGCCAAAGCCGGCTAAAAAGTCAATAATCGATACCTAAAACGTAAATTGTACTACTTCTTACTGGCTACTACATCAACTTAGAAGCTTCATCTATGTTCTACTATGGTGGTTTAGTGTCTCCGCATACCGCAGCACGCGACATAGCTTTGGAGACGATAAGTACAACCTTTACAGTGAGAAGAGCGGCCAATGTGACGATCTGGCTTTAAGTCGATTCCATAACAAATGACGAAAACGGACGGATTTCTTTAGGTTTTTACTACATATGAACACTTTTCACATTCTCCCATGCAACTCGGCTGCTAGTCCTCCTTTCATGCAGAATCTTAATTCCTAGGTCATGTCCAAGACTCCAAAGCCAGCTAAAAAGTCAAAAATCGATACCTAAAACGTAAATTGCACTACTTCTTACTGGCTACTACATCAACTTAGAAGCTTCATCTATGTTCTACTATGGTGGTTTAGTGTCTCCGCATACCGCAGCACGCGACATAGCTTTGCAGACGATATGTACAGCCGTTTCAGAGAGAAGAGCGGCCAATGTGACGATCTGGCTTTAAGTCGATTCGATAACAAATGACGAAAACGGACGGATTTCTCAGGTTGTTACTACATATGAACACTTTTCACGTACTCCCGTGCAACGCGGCTGCTAGTCCTCCTTTCATGCAGATTCTTAAGCTCCTAGCTCATGTACAAAGGCACAAAAGCCAGCAAAATAGTCAATAATCGATACCTAAAACTTGAACTGTACTACTTCTTACTGGCTATTACATCAACTTAGAAGTTTCATCTGTGTTCTACTATGGTGCTTTTAGTGTCTCCGTATACCGCAGCACGCGACATAGCTTTGCAGACGATAAGTACAACCGTTTCAGGGAAGAGGGGCCAATGTGACAATCTGGGTTTAAGTCGATTCGATAACAAATGAGGAAAACGGACGGATTTCTCAGGTTAAAACTACATATGAACACTTTTCACATTCTCCCATGCAACTCGGCTGCTAGTCCTCCTTTCATGCAGAATCTTAAGGTCCTAGCTCATGTCCAAGGCACCAAAGAATGGTAAAAAGTCAATAATCGATCCTAAGTCTTGAATTGTACTACATTTAACTGGATATTACTTCAACTTAGAAGCTTCATATGTGTTATACAATGGTGATTTTAGTGTCTCCGCATACCGCAGCACGGGACATAGCTTTGCAGACGATAAGTACAACCGTTTCAGAGAGAAGAGCGGCAAATGTGACGATGTGGCTTTCAGTCGATTCGATAACAAATGACGAAAACGGACGGATTTCTCTGGTTTTTACTACATATGAACACTTTTCACATAGTCCCGTGCAACGCGGCTGCTAGTCCTCCTTTCATGCAGAATCTTAAGCTCCTAGCTCATGTCCAAGGCACCAAAGCCAGCTAAATAGTCAATAATCGATACCTAAAATTTGAATTGTACTACTTCTTACTGGCTATTACATCAACTTAGAAGCTTCATCAGTGTTCTACTATGGTGCTTTTAGTGTCTCCGCATACCGCAGCACGCGACATAGCTTTGCAGACGATAAGTACAACCGTTTCAGAGAGAAGAGCGACCAATGTGACGATCTTGCTTTAAGTCGATTCGATAACAAATTACGAAAACGGACGGATTTCTCAGGTTTTTACTACATATGAACACTTTTCGCATTCTCCCATCAAACTCGGCTGTTAGTCCTCCTTTCATGCAGAATCTTAAAGTCCTAGCTCATGTCCAAGGCACCAAAGCCAGCTAAAAAGTCAAAAATCGATACCTAAAACGTAAATTGTACTACTTCTTACTGGCTATTACATCAACTTAGAAGCTTCATCTGTGTTCTACTATGGTGCTTTTAGTGTCTCCGCATAACGCAGCACGCGACATAGCTTTGCAGACGATAAGTACAACCGTTTCAGAGAAGAGGGGCCAATGTGACGATCTGGCTTTAAGTCGATTCGATAACAAATGACGAAAACGGACGGATTTCTTTAGGTTTTTCCTACATATGAACACTTTTCACATTTTCCCGTGCAACTCGACTGCTAGTCCACCTTTCATGCAGAATCTTAAGGTTCTATCTCATATCCAAGGCACCAAAGCCAGCTAAAAATCAATAATCGATACCTATAACTTGAATTGTACTACTTCCTGCATGCTATTACATCAACTTAGAAGCTTCATCTGTGTTCTACTATGGTGCTATTAGTGTCTCCGCATACCGCAGCACGCGACATAGCTTTGCAGACGATAAGTACAACCGTTTCAGAGAGAAGAGCGGTCAATGTGACGATCTGGCTTTTAGTCGATTCGATAACAAACGACGAAAACGGACGGATTTCTCATATTTTTACTACATATGAACACTTTTCACATTCTCCCGTGCAACTCGGCTGCTAGTCCTCCTTTCATGCAGAATCTTAAGGTCCTAGCTCATGTCCAAGGCACCAAAGCCAGCTAAAAAGTCAATAATCGATACATAAAACTTGAATTGTACTACTTCTTACTGGCTATTACATCAACTTAGAAGCTTCATCTGTGTTCTACTATGGTGCTTTTAGTGTCTCCGCATACCGCAACACGCGACATAGCTGTGCAGACGATAAGTACAACCGTTTCAGACAGAACTGCCGCCAATGTGACGATCGTGATTTAAGTCGATTCTATAACAAATTATGAAAACGGACGTATTTCTCAGGTTTTTACTACATTTGAACACTTGTCAAATTCTCCCGTGCAACTCGGCTGCTATTCCTTCTCTCATGCAGAATCTTAAGGTCCTAGCTCATGTCCAAGGCACCAAAGCCAGCTAAAAATTAATAATCGATAACTAAAACTTGAATTGTACTACTTCCTGCATGCTATTACATCAACTTAGAAGCTTCATCTGTGTTCTACTATGGTGCTTTTAGTGTCTCCGCATAACGCAGCACGCGACATAGCTTTGCAGACGATAAGTACAACCGTTTCAGAGAGAAGAGCGGCCAATGTGACGATCTGGCTTTAAGTCGATTCGATAACAAATGACGAAAACGGACGGATTTCTTTAGGTTTTTTATACATATGAACATTTTTCACATTCTCCCGTGCAACTCGACTGCTAGTCCTCCTTTCATGCAGAATCTTAAGGTCCTATCTCATATCCAAGGCACCAAAGCCAGCTAAAAATTAATAATCGATAACTAAAACTTGAATTGTACTACTTCCTGCATGCTATTACATCAACTTAGAAGCTTCATCTGTGTTCTACTATGGTGCTTTTAGTGTCTCCGCATACCGCAGCACGCGACATAGCTTTGCAGACGATAAGTACAACCGTTTCAGAGAGAAGTGCGGCCAATGTGACGACATGGCTTTAAGTCGATTCCATAACAAATGACGAAAACGGACGGATTCTCAGGTTTTTACTACATATGAACACTTTCCACATACTCCCGTGCAACGCGGCTGCTAGTCCTCCTTTCATGCAGAATCTTAAGCTCCTAGCTCATGTCCAAGGCACCAAAGCCAGCTAAATAGTCAATAATCGATACCTAAAACTTGAACTGTACTACTTCTTACTAGCTATTACATCAACTTAGAAGCTTCATCTGTGTTCTACTATGGTGCTTTTAGTGTCTCCGCATACCGCAGCACGCGACATAGCTTTGTAGACGGTAAGTACAATCTTTACAGTGAGAAGAGCGGCCAATGTGACGATCTGGCTTTTAGTCGATTCCATAACAAATGACGAAAACGGACGGATTTCTTTAGGTTTTTACTACATATGAACACTTTTCACATTCTCCCATTTAACGCGGCTGCTAGTCCTCCTTTCATGCAGAATCTTAAGGTCCTAGCTCATGTCCAAGGCTCCAAAGCCAGCTAAAAAGTCAAAAATCGATACCTAAAACGTAAATTGTACTACTTCTTACTGGCTATTACATCAACTTAGAAGCTTCATCTATGTTCTACTATGGTGGTTTAGTGTCTCCGCATACCGCAGCACGCGACATAGCTTTGCAGACGATAAGTACAACCTTTTATGTGAGAAGAGCGGACAATGTGACGATCTGGCTTTAAGTCGATTCGATAACAAATGACGAAAACGGACGGATTTCTCAGGTTGTTACTAAATATGAACACTTTTCACATACTCCCGTGCAACGCGGCTGCTAGTCCTCTTTTCATGCAGATTCTTAAGCTCCTAGCTCATGTACAAAGGCACAAAAGCCAGCAAAATAGTCAATAATCGATACCTAAAACTTGAACTGTACTACTTCTTACTGGCTATTACATCAACTTAGAAGCTTCATCTGTGTTCTACTATGGTGCTTTTAGTGTCTCCGCATACCGCAGCACGCGACATAGCTTTGCAGACGATAAGTACAACCGTTTCAGAGAAGAGGGTCCAATGTGACAATCTGGGTTTAAGTCGATTCGATAACAAATGACGAAAACGGACGGATTTCTCAGGTTTTTACTACATATGAACACTTATCACATTCTCCCATGCAACTCGGCTGCAAGTCCTCCTTTCATGCAGAATCTTAAGGTCCTAGCTCATGTCGAAGGCTCCAAAATATGGTAAAAAGTCAATAATCGAACCTAAGTCTTGAATTGTACTACATTTAACTGGATATTACTTCAACTTAGAAGCTTCATCTGTGTTCTACAATGGTGATTTAAGTGTCTCCGCATACCGCAGCACGCGACATAGCTTTGCAGACGATAAGTACAACCGTTTCAGAGAGAAGAGCGGCCAATGTGACGATCTGGCTTTCAGTCGATTCGATAACAAATGACGAAAACGGACGGATTTCTCTGGTTTTTACTACATATGAACACATTTCACATAGTCCCGTGCAACGCGGCTGCTAGTCCTCCTTTCATGCAGAATCTTAAGCTCCTAGCTCATGTCCAAGGCACCAAAGCCAGCTAAATAGTCAATAATCGATACCTAAAATTTGAATTGTACTACTTCTTACTGGCTATTACATCAACTTAGAAGCTTCATCTGTGTTCTACTATGGTGCTTTTAGTGTCTCCGCATACCGCAGCACGCGACATAGCTTTGCAGACGATAAGTACAACCGTTTCAGAGAGAAGAGCGACCAATGTGACGATCTTGCTTTAAGTCGATTCGATAACAAATTACGAAAACGGACGGATTTCTCAGGTTTTTACTACATATGAACACTTTTCGCATTCTCCCATCAAACTCGGCTGTTAGTCCTCCTTTCATGCAGAATCTTAAAGTTCTAGCTCATGTCCAAGGCACCAAAGCCAGCTAAAAAGTCAAAAATCGATACCTAAAACGTAAATTGTACTACTTCTTACTGGCTATTACATCAACTTAGAAGCTTCATCTGTGTTCTACTATGGTGCTTTTAGTGTCTCCGCATAACGCAGCACGCGACATAGCTTTGCAGACGATAAGTACAACCGTTTCAGAGAAGAGGGGCCAATGTGACGATCTGGCTTTAAGTCGATTCGATAACAAATGACGAAAACGGACGGATTTCTTTAGGTTTTTCCTACATATGAACACTTTTCACATTTTCCCGTGCAACTCGACTGCTAGTCCACCTTTCATGCAGAATCTTAAGGTCCTATCTCATATCCAAGGCACCAAAGCCAGCTAAAAATCAATAATCGATACCTATAACTTGAATTGTACTACTTCCTGCATGCTATTACATCAACTTAGAAGCTTCATCTGTGTTCTACTATGGTGCTATTAGTGTCTCCGCATACCGCAGCACGCGACATAGCTTTGCAGACGATAAGTACAACCGTTTCAGAGAGAAGAGCGGTCAATGTGACGATCTGGCTTTTAGTCGATTCGATAACAAACGACGAAAACGGACGGATTTCTCATATTTTTACTACATATGAACACTTTTCACATTCTCCCGTGCAACTCGGCTGCTAGTCCTCCTTTCATGCAGAATCTTAAGGTCCTAGCTCATGTCCAAGGCACCAAAGCCAGCTAAAAAGTCAATAATCGATACATAAAACTTGAATTGTACTACTTCTTACTGGCTATTACATCAACTTAGAAGCTTCATCTGTGTTCTACTATGGTGCTTTTAGTGTCTCCGCATACCGCAACACGCGACATAGCTGTGCAGACGATAAGTACAACCGTTTCAGACAGAACTGCCGCCAATGTGACGATCGTGATTTAAGTCGATTCTATAACAAATTATGAAAACGGACGTATTTCTCAGGTTTTTACTACATTTGAACACTTGTCAAATTCTCCCGTGCAACTCGGCTGCTATTCCTTCTCTCATGCAGAATCTTAAGGTCCTAGCTCATGTCCAAGGCACCAAAGCCAGCTAAAAATTAATAATCGATAACTAAAACTTGAATTGTACTACTTCCTGCATGCTATTACATCAACTTAGAAGCTTCATCTGTGTTCTACTATGGTGCTTTTAGTGTCTCCGCATACCGCAGCACGCGACATAGCTTTGCAGACGATAAGTACAACCGTTTCAGAGAGAAGTGCGGCCAATGTGACGACATGGCTTTAAGTCGATTCCATAACAAATGACGAAAACGGACGGATTCTCAGGTTTTTACTACACATGAACACTTTCCACATACTCCCGTGCAACGCGGCTGCTAGTCCTCCTTTCATGCAGAATCTTAAGCTCCTAGCTCATGTCCAAGGCACCAAAGCCAGCTAAATAGTCAATAATCGATACCTAAAACTTGAACTGTACTACTTCTTACTAGCTATTACATCAACTTAGAAGCTTCATCTGTGTTCTACTATGGTGCTTTTAGTGTCTCCGCATACCGCAGCACGCGACATAGCTTTGTAGACGGTAAGTACAATCTTTACAGTGAGAAGAGCGGCCAATGTGACGATCTGGCTTTTAGTCGATTCCATAACAAATGACGAAAACGGACGGATTTCTTTAGGTTTTTACTACATATGAACACTTTTCACATTCTCCCATTTAACGCGGCTGCTAGTCCTCCTTTCATGCAGAATCTTAAGGTCCTAGCTCATGTCCAAGGCTCCAAAGCCAGCTAAAAAGTCAAAAATCGATACCTAAAACGTAAATTGTACTACTTCTTACTGGCTATTACATCAACTTAGAAGCTTCATCTATGTTCTACTATGGTGGTTTAGTGTCTCCGCATACCGCAGCACGCGACATAGCTTTGCAGACGATAAGTACAACCTTTTATGTGAGAAGAGCGGACAATGTGACGATCTGGCTTTAAGTCGATTCGATAACAAATGACGAAAACGGACGGATTTCTCAGGTTGTTACTAAATATGAACACTTTTCACATACTCCCGTGCAACGCGGCTGCTAGTCCTCTTTTCATGCAGATTCTTAAGCTCCTAGCTCATGTACAAAGGCACAAAAGCCAGCAAAATAGTCAATAATCGATACCTAAAACTTGAACTGTACTACTTCTTACTGGCTATTACATCAACTTAGAAGCTTCATCTGTGTTCTACTATGGTGCTTTTAGTGTCTCCGCATACCGCAGCACGCGACATAGCTTTGCAGACGATAAGTACAACCGTTTCAGAGAAGAGGGTCCAATGTGACAATCTGGGTTTAAGTCGATTCGATAACAAATGACGAAAACGGACGGATTTCTCTGGTTTTTACTACATAAGAACACTTTTCACATACTCCCGTGCAACGCGGCTGCTAGTCCTCCTTTCATGCAGAATCGTAAGCTCCTAGCTCATGTACAAAGGCACAAAAGCCAGCAAAATAGTCAATAATCGATAACATAAACTTGCACTGCACTACTTCTTACTGGCTATTACATCAACATAGAAGCTTCATCTCTGTTCATTTATGGTGCTTTTAGTGTCTCCTCATACCGCAGCACGCGACATAGCTTTGCAGACGATAAGTACAACCGTTTCAGAGAGAAGAACGGCCAATGTGACGATCTGGCTTTAAGTCGATTCGATAACAAATGACGAAAACGAACGGATTTCTCAGGTTTTTACTACATATGAACACTTTTAACATTATCCCTTGCAACCCGGCTGCTAGTCCTCCTTTCATGCAGAATCTTAAGGTCCTACATCATGTCCATGGCTCCAAAGCCAGGTAAAAATCAAAAATCGAATCCTAAAACGTAAATTGTACTACTTCTTACTGGCTATTACATCAACTTAGAAGCTTCATCTATGTTCTACTATGGTGCTTTTAGTGACTCCGCATACCGCAGCACGCGACATAGCTTTGCAGACGATAAGTACAGCCGTTTCAGACAGAACTGCGGCCAATGTGACGATCTGGATTTAAGTCGATTCTGTAACAAATGATGAAAACGGACGAATTTCTCAGGTTTTTACTACATATGAACACTTTTCGCATTCACCCGTGCAACTCGGCTGCTAGTCCTCCTTTCATGCAGAATCTTAAGGTCCTAGCTCATGTCCAATGTACCAAAGCCAGCTAAAAAGTCAATAATCGATACCTAAAACTTGAATTGTACTACTTCTTACTTGCTATTACATCAACTTAGAAGCTTCATGTGTGTTCTACTATAGTGCTTTTAGTGTCTCCGCATACTGCAGCACGCGACATAGCTTTGCAGACGATAAGTACAACCGTTTCAGAGAGAAGAGCGGCCAATGTGACGATCTGGCTTTAAGTCGATTCGATAACAAATGACAAAAACGGACGGATTTCTCAGGTTTTTACTACATATGAACACTTTTCACATACTCCCGTGCAACGCGGCTGCTAGTTCTCTTTTCATGCAGAATCTTAAGGTCGTAGCTCATGTCCAAGGCACCAAAGCCAGCAAAATAGTCAGTAATCGATACCTAAAACTTGAATTTTACCACTTCTTACTAGCTTTTACATCAACTTAGAAGCTTCATCTGTGTTCTACTATGGTGCTTTTAGTGTCTCCGCATACCGCATCACGCGACATATCTTTGCAGACGATAAGTACAATGTGACGATCTGGCTTCAAGTTGATTCGATAACAAATGACGAAAACGGACGGATTTCTCACTTTTCTACTACATATGAACACTTTTCACAATACTCCCGTGCAACGCGGCTGCTAGTCCTCCTTTCATGCAGAATCTTAAGGTCCTACCTCATGTCCAAGGCCACAAAGCCAGCTAAAAAGTCAAAAATCGATACCTAAAACGTAAATTGTACTACTTCTTACTGGCTATTACATCAACTTAGAAGCTTCATCTATGTTCTACTATGGTGGTTTAGTGTCTCCGCATACCGCAGCACGCGACATAGCTTTGCAGACGATAAGTACAACCGTTTCAGAGAGAAGAGCGGCCAATGTGACGATCTGGCTTTCAGTCGATTCGATAACAAATGACGAAAACGGACGGATTTCTCTGGTTTTTACTACATATGAACACTTTTCACATACTCCCGGGCAACGCGGCTGCTAGTCTTCCTTTCATGCAGAATCTTAAGCTCCTAGCTCATGTCCAAGGCACCAAAGCCAGCTAAATAGTCAATAATCGATACCTAAATCTTGAACTGTACTACTTCTTACTAGCTATTACATCAACTTAGAAGCTTCATCTGTGTTCTACTATGGTGCTTTTAGTGTCTCCGTATACCGCAGCACGCGACATAGCTTTGCAGACGATAAGTACTACCGTTTCAGAGAGAAGAGCGGCCAATGTGAAAATCTGGCTTTAAGTCGATTCGATAACAAATGACGAAAACGGACGGATTTCTCAGGTTTTTACTACATGCGAACACTTTTCACATACTCCCGTGCAACGCGGCTGCTAGTCCTCCTTTCATGCAGAATCGTAAGCTCCTAGCTCATGTACAAAGGCACCAAAGCCAGCAAAATAGTCAATAATCGATAACTAAAACTTGAACTGTACTACTTCTTACTGGCTATTACATCAACTTAGAAGCTTCATCTGTGTTCTACTATGGTGCTTTTAGTGTCTCCGTATACCGCAGCACGCGACATAGCTTTGCAGACGATAAATACTACCGTTTCAGAGAGAAGAGCGGCCAATGTGCCGATCTGGCTTTAAGTTGATTCGAAAACAAATGACGAAAACGGACGGATTTCTCAGTTTTTTACTACATATGAACACTTTTGACATACTCCCGTGCAACGCGGCTGCTATTTCTCCTTTCATGCAGAATCTTAAGGTCCTAGCTCATGTCCAAGGCTCCAAAGCCAGTTAAAAGTCAATATTCGATACCTAAAACTTAAATTGTACTACTCCTTACTGGCTATCACATCAACTTAGAAGCTTCATCTGTGTTCTACTATGGAGCTTTTAGTGTCTCCGCATAACGCAGCACGCGACATAGCTTTGCAGACGATAAGTACAACCGTTTCAGAGAGAAGAGCGGGCAATGTGTTGATCTGGCTTCAAGTTGATTCGATAACAAATGACGAAAACGGACGGTTTTTTCAGGTTTTTACTACATATGAACACTTTTCACATTCTCCCATGCAACTCGGCTGCTAGTCCTCCTTTCATGCAGAATCTTAAGGACATAGCGCATGTCCAAGGCACCAAAGCCAGCTAAAAAGTCAATAATCGATACCTAAAACTTGAATTGTACTACTTCATACTGGATAATACATCAACTTAGAAGCTTCATCTGTGTTCTACTATGGTTCTTTTAGTGTCTCCGCATACCGCAGCACGCGACATAGCTTTGCAGACGATAAGTACAACCGTTTCAGAGAGAAGAGCGGCCAATGTGACGATCTGGCTTCAAGTTGATTCGATAACAAATGACGAAAACGAACGGATTTCTCAGGTTTTTAATACATATGAACACTTTTAACATTCTCCCTTGCAACTCGGCTGCTAGTCCTCCTTTCATGCAGAATCTTAAGGTCCTACATCATGTCCATGGCTCCAAAGCCAGGTAAAAAGTCAAAAATCGATTCCTAAAACGTAAATTGTACTACTTCTTACTGGCTATTAGATCAACTTAGAAGCTTCATCTATGTTCTACTATGGTGCTTTTAGTGTCTCCGCATACCGCAGCACGCGACATAGCTTTGCAGACGATAAGTACAGCCGTTTCAGACAGAACTGCGGCTAATGTGACGATCTGGATTTAAGTCGATTCTGTAACAAATGATGAAAACGGACGGATTTCTCAGGTTTTTACTACATATGAACACTTTTCACATTTTCCCGTGCAACTCGGCTGCTAGTCCTCCTTTCATGCAGAATCTTAAGGTCCTAGCTCATGTTCAAGGCACCAAAGCCGGCTAAAAAGTCAATAATCGATACCTAAAACTTGAATTGTACTACTTCTTACTTGCTATTAAATCAACTTAGAAGCTTCATCTGTGTTCTACTATGGTGCTTTTAGTGTCTCCACATACCGCAGCACTCGACATACCTTTGCAGACGATAAGTACAACCGTTTCAGAGACAAGACCGGCCAGTGTGACGATCTGGCTTTAAGTCGATTCGATAACAAATGACGAAAACGGACGGGTTTCTCAGGTTTTTACTACATATGAACACTTTTCGCATTCACCCGTGCAACTCGGCTGCTAGTCCTCCTTTCATGCAGAATCTTAAGCTCCTAGCTCATGTCCAATGTACAAAAGCCAGCTTAAAAGTCAATAATCGATACCTAAAACTTGAATTGTACTTCTTCTTACTTGCTATTACATCAACTTAGAAGCTTCATGTGTGTTCTACTATGGTGCTTTTAGTGTCTCCGCATACTGCAGCACGCGACATAGCTTTGCAGACGATAAGTACAACCGTTTCAGAGAGAAGAGCGGCCAATGTGACGATCTGGCTTCAAGTTGATTCGATAACAAATGACGAAAACGGACGGATTTCGCAGGTTTTTACTACATATGAACACTTTTCACAATACTCCCGTGCAACGCGGCTGCTAGTCCTCCTTTCATGCATAATCTTAAGCTCCTAGCTCATGTCCAAGGCACAAAAGCCAGCAAAATAGTCAATAATCGATACCTAAAACTTGAACTGTACTACTTCTTACTGGCTATTACATCAACTTAGAAGCCTCATCTGTGTTCCACTATGGTGCTTTTAGTGTCTCCGCATACCGCAGCACGCGACATAGCTTTGCAGACGATAAGTACTACCGTTTCAGAGAGAAGAGCGGCCAATGTGACGATCTGGCTTTAAGTCGATTCGATAACAAATGACGAAAACGGACGGATTTCTCAGGTTTTTACTACATATGAACACTTTTCACATACTCCCGTGCTACGCGGCTGCTAGTTCTCCTTTCATGCAGAATCTTAAGGTCCTAGCTCATGTCCAAGGCACCAAAGCCAGCAAAATAGTCAGTAATCGATACCTAAAACTTGAATTTCACTACTTCTTACTGGCTATTACATCAATTTAGAAGCTTCATCTGTGTTCTACTATGGTGCTTTTAGTGTCTCCGCATACCGCAGCACGCGACATAGTTTTGCAGACGTTAAGTACAACCGTTTCAGAGAGAAGAGCGGCCAATGTGACGATCTGGCTTCAAGTTGATTCGATAACAAATGACGAAAACGGACGGATTTCGCAGGTTTTTACTACATATGAACACTTTTCACAATACTCCCGTGCAACGCGGCTGCTAGTCCTCCTTTCATGCAGAGTCTTAAGGTCCTACCTCATGTCCAAGGCTCCAAAGCCAGCTAAAAAGTCAAAAATCGATACCTAAAATGTAAATTGTACTACTTCTTACTGGCTATTACATCAACTTAGAAGCTTCATCTATGTTCTACTATGGTGCTTTTAGTGTCTCCGCATACCGCAGCACGCGACATAGCTTTGCAGACGATAAGTACAGCCGTTTCAGAGAGAAGAGCGGCCAATGTGACGGTCTGGCTTATGTCGATTCGATAATAAATTACGAAAACGAACGGATTTCTCAGGTTTTTACTACACATGAACACTTTTCGCATTCTCCCGTTCAACTCGGCTGCTAGTCCTCTTTTCATGCAGAATCTTAAGGTCCTAGCTCATGTCCAAGGCACCAAAGCCAGCTACAAAGTCAATAATCGTTACCTAAAACTTGAATTGTACTACTTCTTACTGGCTATTACATCAACTTAGAAGCTTCATCTGTGTTCCACTATGGTGATTTTAGTGTCTCCGCATACCGCAGCACGCGACATAGCTTTGCAGACGATAAGTACAAACGTTTGAGAGAAAAGAGCGGCCAATGTGACGATCTTGCTTTAAGTCGATTCGATAATAAATTACGTAAACGGACGGATTTCTCAGGATTTAACTACACATGAACACTTTTCGCATTCTCCCGTTCAACTCGACTGCTAGTCCTCCTTTCATGCAAAATCTTAAGGTCCTAGCTCATGTCCAAGGCACCAAAGCCAGCTAAAATGTCAATAATCGATACCTAAAACTTGAACTGTACTACTTCTTACTGGCTATTACATCAACTTAGAAGCCTCATCTGTGTTCCACTATGGTGCTTTTAGTGTCTCCGCATACCGCAGCACGCGACATAGCTTTGCAGACGATAAGTACTACCGTTTCAGAGAGAAGAGCGGCCAATGTGACGATCTGGCTTTAAGTCGATTCGATAACAAATGACGAAAACGGACGGATTTCTCAGGTTTTTACTACATATGAACACTTTTCACATACTCCCGTGCAACGCGGCTGCTAGTTCTCCTTTCATGCAGAATCTTAAGGTACTAGCTCATGTCCAAGGCACCAAAGCCAGCAAAATAGTCAGTAATCGATACCTAAAACTTGAATTTCACTACTTCTTACTGGCTATTACATCAACTTAGAAGCTTCATCTGTGTTCTACTATGGTGCTTTTAGTGTCTCCGCATACCGCAGCACGCGACATAGTTTTGCAGACGTTAAGTACAACCGTTTCAGAGAGAAGAGCGGCCAATGTGACGATCTGGCTTCAAGTTGATTCGATAACAAATGACGAAAACGGACGGATTTCGCAGGTTTTTACTACATATGAACACTTTTCACAATACTCCCGTGCAACGCGGCTGCTAGTCCTCCTTTCATGCAGAGTCTTAAGGTCCTACCTCATGTCCAAGGCTCCAAAGCCAGCTAAAAAGTCAAAAATCGATACCTAAAATGTAAATTGTACTACTTCTTACTGGCTATTACATCAACTTAGAAGCTTCATCATTGTTCTACTATGGTGCTTTTAGTGTCTCCGCATACCGCAGCACGCGACATAGCTTTGCAGACGATAAGTACAGCCGTTTCAGAGAGAAGAGCGGCCAATGTGACGGTCTGGCTTATGTCGATTCGATAATAAATTACGAAAACGAACGGATTTCTCAGGTTTTTACTACACATGAACACTTTTCGCATTCTCCCGTTCAACTCGGCTGCTAGTCCTCTTTTCATGCAGAATCTTAAGGTCCTAGCTCATGTCCAAGGCACCAAAGCCAGCTACAAAGTCAATAATCGTTACCTAAAACTTGAATTGTACTACTTCTTACTGGCTATTACATCAACTTAGAAGCTTCATCTGTGTTCCACTATGGTGATTTTAGTGTCTCCGCATACCGCAGCACGCGACATAGCTTTGCAGACGATAAGTACAAACGTTTGAGAGAAAAGAGCGGCCAATGTGACGATCTTGCTTTAAGTCGATTCGATAATAAATTACGTAAACGGACGGATTTCTCAGGATTTAACTACACATGAACACTTTTCGCATTCTCCCGTTCAACTCGACTGCTAGTCCTCCTTTCATGCAAAATCTTAAGGTCCTAGCTCATGTCCAAGGCACCAAAGACAGCTAAAATGTCAATAATCGATACCTAAAACTTGAACTGTACTACTTCTTACTGGCTATTACATAAACTTAGAAGCCTCATCTGTGTTCCACTATGGTGCTTTTAGTGTCTCCGCATACCGCAGCACGCGACATAGCTTTGCAGACGATAAGTACTACCGTTTCAGAGAGAAGAGCGGCCAATGTGACGATCTGGCTTTAAGTCGATTCGATAACAAATGACGAAAACGGACGGATTTCTCAGGTTTTTACTACATATGAACACTTTTCACATACTCCCGTGCAACGCGGCTGCTAGTTCTCCTTTCATGCAGAATCTTAAGGTCCTAGCTCATGTCCAAGGCACCAAAGCCAGCAAAATAGTCAGTAATCGATACCTAAAACTTGAATTTCACTACTTCTTACTGGCTATTACATCAACTTAGAAGCTTCATCTGTGTTCTACTATGGTGCTTTTAGTGTCTCCGCATACCGCAGCACGCGACATAGTTTTGCAGACGTTAAGTACAACCGTTTCAGAGAGAAGAGCGGCCAATGTGACGATCTGGCTTTAAGTCGATTCGATAACAAATGACGAAAACGGACGGATTTCTCAGGTTTTTACTACATATGAACACTTTTCACATACTCCCGTGCAACGCGGCTGCTAGTTCTCCTTTCATGCAGAATCTTAAGGTCCTAGCTCATGTCCAAGGCACCAAAGCCAGCTAAAAAGTCAATAATCGATACCTAAAACTTGAATTGTACTACTTCTTACTTGCTATTACATCAACTTAGAAGCTTCATGTGTGTTCTACTATGGTGCTTTTAGTGTCTCCGCATACTGCAGCACGCGACATAGCTTTGCAGACGATAAGTACAACCGTTTCAGAGAGAAGAGCGGCCAATGTGACGATCTGGCTTTAAGTCGATTCGATAACAAATGACAAAAACGGACGGATTTCTCAGGTTTTTACTACATATGAACACTTTTCACATACTCCCGTGCAACGCGGCTGCTAGTTCTCTTTTCATGCAGAATCTTAAGGTCCTAGCTCATGTCCAAGGCACCAAAGCCAGCAAAATAGTCAGTAATCGATACCTAAAACTTGAATTTTACCACTTCTTACTAGCTATTACATCAACTTAGAAGCTTCATCTGTGTTCTACTATGGTGCTTTTAGTGTCTCCGCATACCGCATCACGCGACATATCTTTGCAGACGATAAGTACAATGTGACGATCTGGCTTCAAGTTGATTCGATAACAAATGACGAAAACGGACGGATTTCTCACTTTTCTACTACATATGAACACTTTTCACAATACTCCCGTGCAACGCGGCTGCTGGTCCTCCTTTCATGCAGAATCTTAAGGTCCTACCTCATGTCCAAGGCCACAAAGCCAGCTAAAAAGTCAAAAATCGATACCTAAAACGTAAATTGTACTACTTCTTACTGGCTATTACATCAACTTAGAAGCTTCATCTATGTTCTACTATGGTGGTTTAGTGTCTCCGCATACCGCAGCACGCGACATAGCTTTGCAGACGATAAGTACAACCGTTTCAGAGAGAAGAGCGGCCAATGTGACGATCTGGCTTTCAGTCGATTCGATAACAAATGACGAAAACGGACGGATTTCTCTGGTTTTTACTACATATGAACACTTTTCACATACTCCCGGGCAACGCGGCTGCTAGTCTTCCTTTCATGCAGAATCTTAAGCTCCTAGCTCATGTCCAAGGCACCAAAGCCAGCTAAATAGTCAATAATCGATACCTAAATCTTGAACTGTACTACTTCTTACTAGCTATTACATCAACTTAGAAGCTTCATCTGTGTTCTACTATGGTGCTTTTAGTGTCTCCGTATACCGCAGCACGCGACATAGCTTTGCAGACGATAAGTACTACCGTTTCAGAGAGAAGAGCGGCCAATGTGAAAATCTGGCTTTAAGTCGATTCGATAACAAATGACGAAAACGGACGGATTTCTCAGGTTTTTACTACATGCGAACACTTTTCACATACTCCCGTGCAACGCGGCTGCTAGTCCTCCTTTCATGCAGAATCGTAAGCTCCTAGCTCATGTACAAAGGCACCAAAGCCAGCAAAATAGTCAATAATCGATAACTAAAACTTGAACTGTACTACTTCTTACTGGCTATTACATCAACTTAGAAGCTTCATCTGTGTTCTACTATGGTGCTTTTAGTGTCTCCGTATACCGCAGCACGCGACATAGCTTTGCAGACGATAAATACTACCGTTTCAGAGAGAAGAGCGGCCAATGTGCCGATCTGGCTTTAAGTTGATTCGATAACAAATGACGAAAACGGACGGATTTCTCAGTTTTTTACTACATATGAACACTTTTGACATACTCCCGTGCAACGCGGCTGCTATTTCTCCTTTCATGCAGAATCTTAAGGTCCTAGCTCATGTCCAAGGCTCCAAAGCCAGTTAAAAGTCAATATTCGATACCTAAAACTTAAATTGTACTACTCCTTACTGGCTATCACATCAACTTAGAAGCTTCATCTGTGTTCTACTATGGAGCTTTTAGTGTCTCCGCATAACGCAGCACGCGACATAGCTTTGCAGACGATAAGTACAACCGTTTCAGAGAGAAGAGCGGGCAATGTGTTGATCTGGCTTCAAGTTGATTCGATAACAAATGACGAAAACGGACGGTTTTTTCAGGTTTTTACTACATATGAACACTTTTCACATTCTCCCATGGAACTCGGCTGCTAGTCCTCCTTTCATGCAGAATCTTAAGGACATAGCGCATGTCCAAGGCACCAAAGCCAGCTAAAAAGTCAATAATCGATACCTAAAACTTGAATTGTACTACTTCATACTGGATAATACATCAACTTAGAAGCTTCATCTGTGTTCTACTATGGTTCTTTTAGTGTCTCCGCATACCGCAGCACGCGACATAGCTTTGCAGACGATAAGTACAACCGTTTCAGAGAGAAGAGCGGCCAATGTGACGATCTGGCTTCAAGTTGATTCGATAACAAATGACGAAAACGAACGGATTTCTCAGGTTTTTAATACATATGAACACTTTTAACATTCTCCCTTGCAACTCGGCTGCTAGTCCTCCTTTCATGCAGAATCTTAAGGTCCTACATCATGTCCATGGCTCCAAAGCCAGGTAAAAAGTCAAAAATCGATTCCTAAAACGTAAATTGTACTACTTCTTACTGGCTATTAGATCAACTTAGAAGCTTCATCTATGTTCTACTATGGTGCTTTTAGTGTCTCCGCATACCGCAGCACGCGACATAGCTTTGCAGACGATAAGTACAGCCGTTTCAGACAGAACTGCGGCTAATGTGACGATCTGGATTTAAGTCGATTCTGTAACAAATGATGAAAACGGACGGATTTCTCAGGTTTCTACTACATATGAACACTTTTCACATTTTCCCGTGCAACTCGGCTGCTAGTCCTCCTTTCATGCAGAATCTTAAGGTCCTAGCTCATGTTCAAGGCACCAAACCCGGCTAAAAAGTCAATAATCGATACCTAAAACTTGAATTGTACTACTTCTTACTTGCTATTAAATCAACTTAGAAGCTTCATCTGTGTTCTACTATGGTGCTTTTAGTGTCTCCACATACCGCAGCACTCGACATACCTTTGCAGACGATAAGTACAACCGTTTCAGAGAGAAGACCGGCCAGTGTGACGATCTGGCTTTAAGTCGATTCGATAACAAATGACGAAAACGGACGGGTTTCTCAGGTTTTTACTACATATGAACACTTTTCGCATTCACCCGTGCAACTCGGCTGCTAGTCCTCCTTTCATGCAGAATCTTAAGCTCCTAGCTCATGTCCAATGTACAAAAGCCAGCTTAAAAGTCAATAATCGATACCTAAAACTTGAATTGTACTTCTTCTTACTTGCTATTACATCAACTTAGAAGCTTCATGTGTGTTCTACTATGGTGCTTTTAGTGTCTCCGCATACTGCAGCACGCGACATAGCTTTGCAGACGATAAGTACAACCGTTTCAGAGAGAAGAGCGGCCAATGTGACGATCTGGCTTCAAGTTGATTCTATAACAAATGACGAAAACGGACGGATTTCGCAGGTTTTTACTACATATGAACACTTTTCACAATACTCCCGTGCAACGCGGCTGCTAGTCCTCCTTTCATGCATAATCTTAAGCTCCTAGCTCATGTCCAAGGCACAAAAGCCAGCAAAATAGTCAATAATCGATACCTAAAACTTGAACTGTACTACTTCTTACTGGCTATTACATCAACTTAGAAGCCTCATCTGTGTTCCACTATGGTGCTTTTAGTGTCTCCGCATACCGCAGCACGCGACATAGCTTTGCAGACGATAAGTACTACCGTTTCAGAGAGAAGAGCGGCCAATGTGACGATCTGGCTTTAAGTCGATTCGATAACAAATGACGAAAACGGACGGATTTCTCAGGTTTTTACTACATATGAACACTTTTCACATACTCCCGTGCAACGCGGCTGCTAGTTCTCCTTTCATGCAGAATCTTAAGGTCCTAGCTCATGTCCAAGGCACCAAAGCCAGCAAAATAGTCAGTAATCGATACCTAAAACTTGAATTTCACTACTTCTTACTGGCTATTACATCAATTTAGAAGCTTCATCTGTGTTCTACTATGGTGCTTTTAGTGTCTCCGCATACCGCAGCACGCGACATAGTTTTGCAGACGTTAAGTACAACCGTTTCAGAGAGAAGAGCGGCCAATGTGACGATCTGGCTTCAAGTTGATTCGATAACAAATGACGAAAACGGACGGATTTCGCAGGTTTTTACTACACATGAACACTTTTCACAATACTCCCGTGCAACGCGGCTGCTAGTCCTCCTTTCATGCAGAGTCTTAAGGTCCTACCTCATGTCCAAGGCTCCAAAGCCAGCTAAAAAGTCAAAAATCGATACCTAAAATGTAAATTGTACTACTTCTTACTGGCTATTACATCAACTTAGAAGCTTCATCTATGTTCTACTATGGTGCTTTTAGTGTCTCCGCATACCGCAGCACGCGACATAGCTTTGCAGACGATAAGTACAGCCGTTTCAGAGAGAAGAGCGGCCAATGTGACGGTCTGGCTTATGTCGATTCGATAATAAATTACGAAAACGAACGGATTTCTCAGGTTTTTACTACACATGAACACTTTTCGCATTCTCCCGTTCAACTCGGCTGCTAGTCCTCTTTTCATGCAGAATCTTAAGGTCCTAGCTCATGTCCAAGGCACCAAAGCCAGCTACAAAGTCAATAATCGTTACCTAAAACTTGAATTGTACTACTTCTTACTGGCTATTACATCAACTTAGAAGCTTCATCTGTGTTCCACTATGGTGATTTTAGTGTCTCCGCATACCGCAGCACGCGACATAGCTTTGCAGACGATAAGTACAAACGTTTGAGAGAAAAGAGCGGCCAATGTGACGATCTTGCTTTAAGTCGATTCGATAATAAATTACGTAAACGGACGGATTTCTCAGGATTTAACTACACATGAACACTTTTCGCATTCTCCCGTTCAACTCGACTGCTAGTCCTCCTTTCATGCAAAATCTTAAGGTCCTAGCTCATGTCCAAGGCACCAAAGCCAGCTAAAATGTCAATAATCGATACCTAAAACTTGAACTGTACTACTTCTTACTGGCTATTACATCAACTTAGAAGCCTCATCTGTGTTCCACTATGGTGCTTTTAGTGTCTCCGCATACCGCAGCACGCGACATAGCTTTGCAGACGATAAGTACTACCGTTTCAGAGAGAAGAGCGGCCAATGTGACGATCTGGCTTTAAGTCGATTCGATAACAAATGACGAAAACGGACGGATTTCTCAGGTTTTTACTACATATGAACACTTTTCACATACTCCCGTGCAACGCGGCTGCTAGTTCTCCTTTCATGCAGAATCTTAAGGTCCTAGCTCATGTCCAAGGCACCAAAGCCAGCAAAATAGTCAGTAATCGATACCTAAAACTTGAATTTCACTACTTCTTACTGGCTATTACATCAACTTAGAAGCTTCATCTGTGTTCTACTATGGTGCTTTTAGTGTCTCCGCATACCGCAGCACGCGACATAGTTTTGCAGACGTTAAGTACAACCGTTTCAGAGAGAAGAGCGGCCAATGTGACGATCTGGCTTTAAGTCGATTCGATAACAAATGACGAAAACGGACGGATTTCTCAGGTTTTTACTACATATGAACACTTTTCACATACTCCCGTGCAACGCGGCTGCTAGTTCTCCTTTCATGCAGAATCTTAAGGTCCTAGCTCATGTCCAAGGCACCAAAGCCAGCTAAAAAGTCAATAATCGATACCTAAAACTTGAATTGTACTACTTCTTACTTGCTATTACATCAACTTAGAAGCTTCATGTGTGTTCTACTATGGTGCTTTTAGTGTCTCCGCATACTGCAGCACGCGACATAGCTTTGCAGACGATAAGTACAACCGTTTCAGAGAGAAGAGCGGCCAATGTGACGATCTGGCTTTAAGTCGATTCGATAACAAATGACAAAAACGGACGGATTTCTCAGGTTTTTACTACATATGAACACTTTTCACATACTCCCGTGCAACGCGGCTGCTAGTTCTCTTTTCATGCAGAATCTTAAGGTCCTAGCTCATGTCCAAGGCACCAAAGCCAGCAAAATAGTCAGTAATCGATACCTAAAACTTGAATTTTACCACTTCTTACTAGCTATTACATCAACTTAGAAGCTTCATCTGTGTTCTACTATGGTGCTTTTAGTGTCTCCGCATACCGCATCACGCGACATATCTTTGCAGACGATAAGTACAATGTGACGATCTGGCTTCAAGTTGATTCGATAACAAATGACGAAAACGGACGGATTTCTCACTTTTCTACTACATATGAACACTTTTCACAATACTCCCGTGCAACGCGGCTGCTAGTCCTCCTTTCATGCAGAATCTTAAGGTCCTACCTCATGTCCAAGGCCACAAAGCCAGCTAAAAAGTCAAAAATCGATACCTAAAACGTAAATTGTACTACTTCTTACTGGCTATTACATCAACTTAGAAGCTTCATCTATGTTCTACTATGGTGGTTTAGTGTCTCCGCATACCGCAGCACGCGACATAGCTTTGCAGACGATAAGTACAACCGTTTCAGAGAGAAGAGCGGCCAATGTGACGATCTGGCTTTCAGTCGATTCGATAACAAATGACGAAAACGGACGGATTTCTCTGGTTTTTACTACATATGAACACTTTTCACATACTCCCGGGCAACGCGGCTGCTAGTCTTCCTTTCATGCAGAATCTTAAGCTCCTAGCTCATGTCCAAGGCACCAAAGCCAGCTAAATAGTCAATAATCGATACCTAAATCTTGAACTGTACTACTTCTTACTAGCTATTACATCAACTTAGAAGCTTCATCTGTGTTCTACTATGGAGCTTTTAGTGTCTCCGCATAACGCAGCACGCGACATAGCTTTGCAGACGATAAGTACAACCGTTTCAGAGAGAAGAGCGGGCAATGTGTTGATCTGGCTTCAAGTTGATTCGATAACAAATGACGAAAACGGACGGTTTTTTCAGGTTTTTACTACATATGAACACTTTTCACATTCTCCCATGCAACTCGGCTGCTAGTCCTCCTTTCATGCAGAATCTTAAGGACATAGCGCATGTCCAAGGCACCAAAGCCAGCTAAAAAGTCAATAATCGATACCTAAAACTTGAATTGTACTACTTCATACTGGATAATACATCAACTTAGAAGCTTCATCTGTGTTCTACTATGGTTCTTTTAGTGTCTCCGCATACCGCAGCACGCGACATAGCTTTGCAGACGATAAGTACAACCGTTTCAGAGAGAAGAGCGGCCAATGTGACGATCTGGCTTCAAGTTGATTCGATAACAAATGACGAAAACGAACGGATTTCTCAGGTTTTTAATACATATGAACACTTTTAACATTCTCCCTTGCAACTCGGCTGCTAGTCCTCCTTTCATGCAGAATCTTAAGGTCCTACATCATGTCCATGGCTCCAAAGCCAGGTAAAAAGTCAAAAATCGATTCCTAAAACGTAAATTGTACTACTTCTTACTGGCTATTAGATCAACTTAGAAGCTTCATCTATGTTCTACTATGGTGCTTTTAGTGTCTCCGCATACCGCAGCACGCGACATAGCTTTGCAGACGATAAGTACAGCCGTTTCAGACAGAACTGCGGCTAATGTGACGATCTGGATTTAAGTCGATTCTGTAACAAATGATGAAAACGGACGGATTTCTCAGGTTTTTACTACATATGAACACTTTTCACATTTTCCCGTGCAACTCGGCTGCTAGTCCTCCTTTCATGCAGAATCTTAAGGTCCTAGCTCATGTTCAAGGCACCAAAGCCGGCTAAAAAGTCAATAATCGATACCTAAAACTTGAATTGTACTACTTCTTACTTGCTATTAAATCAACTTAGAAGCTTCATCTGTGTTCTACTATGGTGCTTTTAGTGTCTCCACATACCGCAGCACTCGACATACCTTTGCAGACGATAAGTACAACCGTTTCAGAGAGAAGACCGGCCAGTGTGACGATCTGGCTTTAAGTCGATTCGATAACAAATGACGAAAACGGACGGGTTTCTCAGGTTTTTACTACATATGAACACTTTTCGCATTCACCCGTGCAACTCGGCTGCTAGTCCTCCTTTCATGCAGAATCTTAAGCTCCTAGCTCATGTCCAATGTACAAAAGCCAGCTTAAAAGTCAATAATCGATACCTAAAACTTGAATTGTACTTCTTCTTACTTGCTATTACATCAACTTAGAAGCTTCATGTGTGTTCTACTATGGTGCTTTTAGTGTCTCCGCATACTGCAGCACGCGACATAGCTTTGCAGACGATAAGTACAACCGTTTCAGAGAGAAGAGCGGCCAATGTGACGATCTGGCTTCAAGTTGATTCGATAACAAATGACGAAAACGGACGGATTTCGCAGGTTTTTACTACATATGAACACTTTTCACAATACTCCCGTGCAACGCGGCTGCTAGTCCTCCTTTCATGCATAATCTTAAGCTCCTAGCTCATGTCCAAGGCACAAAAGCCAGCAAAATAGTCAATAATCGATACCTAAAACTTGAACTGTACTACTTCTTACTGGCTATTACATCAACTTAGAAGCCTCATCTGTGTTCCACTATGGTGCTTTTAGTGTCTCCGCATACCGCAGCACGCGACATAGCTTTGCAGACGATAAGTACTACCGTTTCAGAGAGAAGAGCGGCCAATGTGACGATCTGGCTTTAAGTCGATTCGATAACAAATGACGAAAACGGACGGATTTCTCAGGTTTTTACTACATATGAACACTTTTCACATACTCCCGTGCAACGCGGCTGCTAGTTCTCCTTTCATGCAGAATCTTAAGGTCCTAGCTCATGTCCAAGGCACCAAAGCCAGCAAAATAGTCAGTAATCGATACCTAAAACTTGAATTTCACTACTTCTTACTGGCTATTACATCAATTTAGAAGCTTCATCTGTGTTCTACTATGGTGCTTTTAGTGTCTCCGCATACCGCAGCACGCGACATAGTTTTGCAGACGTTAAGTACAACCGTTTCAGAGAGAAGAGCGGCCAATGTGACGATCTGGCTTCAAGTTGATTCGATAACAAATGACGAAAACGGACGGATTTCGCAGGTTTTTACTACATATGAACACTTTTCACAATACTCCCGTGCAACGCGGCTGCTAGTCCTCCTTTCATGCAGAGTCTTAAGGTCCTACCTCATGTCCAAGGCTCCAAAGCCAGCTAAAAAGTCAAAAATCGATACCTAAAATGTAAATTGTACTACTTCTTACTGGCTATTACATCAACTTAGAAGCTTCATCTATGTTCTACTATGGTGCTTTTAGTGTCTCCGCATACCGCAGCACGCGACATAGCTTTGCAGACGATAAGTACAGCCGTTTCAGAGAGAAGAGCGGCCAATGTGACGGTCTGGCTTATGTCGATTCGATAATAAATTACGAAAACGAACGGATTTCTCAGGTTTTTACTACACATGAACACTTTTCGCATTCTCCCGTTCAAATCGGCTGCTAGTCCTCTTTTCATGCAGAATCTTAAGGTCCTAGCTCATGTCCAAGGCACCAAAGCCAGCTACAAAGTCAATAATCGTTACCTAAAACTTGAATTGTACTACTTCTTACTGGCTATTACATCAACTTAGAAGCTTCATCTGTGTTCCACTATGGTGATTTTAGTGTCTCCGCATACCGCAGCACGCGACATAGCTTTGCAGACGATAAGTACAAACGTTTGAGAGAAAAGAGCGGCCAATGTGACGATCTTGCTTTAAGTCGATTCGATAATAAATTACGTAAACGGACGGATTTCTCAGGATTTAACTACACATGAACACTTTTCGCATTCTCCCGTTCAACTCGACTGCTAGTCCTCCTTTCATGCAAAATCTTAAGGTCCTAGCTCATGTCCAAGGCACCAAAGCCAGCTAAAATGTCAATAATCGATACCTAAAACTTGAACTGTACTACTTCTTACTGGCTATTACATCAACTTAGAAGCCTCATCTGTGTTCCACTATGGTGCTTTTAGTGTCTCCGCATACCGCAGCACGCGACATAGTTTTGCAGACGTTAAGTACAACCGTTTCAGAGAGAAGAGCGGCCAATGTGACGATCTGGCTTCAAGTTGATTCGATAACAAATGACGAAAACGGACGGATTTCGCAGGTTTTTACTACATATGAACACTTTTCACAATACTCCCGTGCAACGCGGCTGCTAGTCCTCCTTTCATGCAGAGTCTTAAGGTCCTACCTCATGTCCAAGGCTCCAAAGCCAGCTAAAAAGTCAAAAATCGATACCTAAAATGTAAATTGTACTACTTCTTACTGGCTATTACATCAACTTAGAAGCTTCATCTATGTTCTACTATGGTGCTTTTAGTGTCTCCGCATACCGCAGCACGCGACATAGCTTTGCAGACGATAAGTACAGCCGTTTCAGAGAGAAGAGCGGCCAATGTGACGGTCTGGCTTATGTCGATTCGATAATAAATTACGAAAACGAACGGATTTCTCAGGTTTTTACTACACATGAACACTTTTCGCATTCTCCCGTTCAACTCGGCTGCTATTCCTCTTTTCATGCAGAATCTTAAGGTCCTAGCTCATGTCCAAGGCACCAAAGCCAGCTACAAAGTCAATAATCGTTACCTAAAACTTGAATTGTACTACTTCTTACTGGCTATTACATCAACTTAGAAGCTTCATCTGTGTTCCACTATGGTGATTTTAGTGTCTCCGCATACCGCAGCACGCGACATAGCTTTGCAGACGATAAGTACAAACGTTTGAGAGAAAAGAGCGGCCAATGTGACGATCTTGCTTTAAGTCGATTCGATAATAAATTACGTAAACGGACGGATTTCTCAGGATTTAACTACACATGAACACTTTTCGCATTCTCCCGTTCAACTCGACTGCTAGTCCTCCTTTCATGCAAAATCTTAAGGTCCTAGCTCATGTCCAAGGCACCAAAGCCAGCTAAAATGTCAATAATCGATACCTAAAACTTGAACTGTACTACTTCTTACTGGCTATTACATAAACTTAGAAGCCTCATCTGTGTTCCACTATGGTGCTTTTAGTGTCTCCGCATACCGCAGCACGCGACATAGCTTTGCAGACGATAAGTACTACCGTTTCAGAGAGAAGAGCGGCCAATGTGACGATCTGGCTTTAAGTCGATTCGATAACAAATGACGAAAACGGACGGATTTCTCAGGTTTTTACTACATATGAACACTTTTCACATACTCCCGTGCAACGCGGCTGCTAGTTCTCCTTTCATGCAGAATCTTAAGGTCCTAGCTCATGTCCAAGGCACCAAAGCCAGCAAAATAGTCAGTAATCGATACCTAAAACTTGAATTTCACTACTTCTTACTGGCTATTACATCAACTTAGAAGCTTCATCTGTGTTCTACTATGGTGCTTTTAGTGTCTCCGCATACCGCAGCACGCGACATAGTTTTGCAGACGTTAAGTACAACCGTTTCAGAGAGAAGAGCGGCCAATGTGACGATCTGGCTTCAAGTTGATTCGATAACAAATGACGAAAACGGACGGATTTCGCAGGTTTTTACTACATATGAACACTTTTCACAATACTCCCGTGCAACGCGGCTGCTAGTCCTCCTTTCATGCAGAGTCTTAAGGTCCTACCTCATGTCCAAGGCTCCAAAGCCAGCTAAAAAGTCAAAAATCGATACCTAAAATGTAAATTGTACTACTTCTTACTGGCTATTACATCAACTTAGAAGCTTCATCTATGTTCTACTATGGTGCTTTTAGTGTCTCCGCATACCGCAGCACGCGACATAGCTTTGCAGACGATAAGTACAACAGTTTCAGAGAGAAGAGCGGCTACTGTGACGCACTGCTTTAAGTCGATTCGATAATAAATTACGAAAACGGACGGATTTCTCAGGTTTTTACTACATATGAACACTTTTCGCATTCTCCCGTGCAACTCGGCTGCTAGTCCTCCTTTCATGCAGAATCTTAAGGTCCTAGCTCATGTCCAAGGCACCAAAGCCAGCTAAAAAGTCAATATTCGATACCTAAAACTTAAATTGTACTACTCCTTACTGGCTATCACATCAACTTAGAAGCTTCATCTGTGTTCTACTATGGAGCTTTTAGTGTCTCCGCATAACGCAGCACGCGACATAGCTTTGCAGACGATAAGTACAACCGTTTCAGAGGGAAGAGCGGGCAATGTGACGATCTGGCTTCAAGTTGATTCGATAACAAGTGACGAAAACGGACGGATTTCTCAGGTTTTTACTACATATGAACACTTTTCACATTCTCCCATGCAACTCGGCTGCTAGTCCTCCTTTCGTGCAGAATCTTAAGGACATAGCTCATGTCCAAGGCACCAAAGCCAGCTAAAAAGTCAATAATCGATACCTAAAACTTGAATTGTACTACTTCATACTGGATATTACATCAACTTAGAAGCTTCATCTGTGTTCCGCTATGTTGATTTTAGTGCCTCCGCATACCGCAGCACGCGACATAGCTTAGCAGACGATAAGTACAACCGTTTCAGAGAGAAGAGCGACCAATGTGACGATCTGGCTTTAAGTCGATTCGATAACAAATGACAAAAACGAACGGATTTCTCAGGTTTTTACTACATATGAACACTTTTCACATTGTCCCTTGCAATTCGGCTGCTAGACCTCCTTTCATGCAGAATCTTAAGGTCCTAGCTCATGTTCAAGGCACCAAAGCCGGCTAAAAAGTCAATAATCGATACCTAAAACTTGAATTGTACTACTTCTTACTTGCTATTAAATCAACTTAGAAGCTTCATCTGTGTTCTACTATGGTGCTTTTAGTGTCTCCACATACCGCAGCACTCGACATACCTTTGCAGACGATAAGTACAACCGTTTCACAGAGAAGACCGGCCAGTGTGACGATCTGGCTTTAAGTCGATTCGATAACAAATGACGAAAACGGACGGGTTTCTCAGGTTTTTACTACATATGAACACTTTTCGCATTCACCCGTGCAACTCGGCTGCTAGTCCTCCTTTCATGCAGAACCTTAAGCTCCTAGCTCATGTCCGATGTACCAAAGCCAGCTTAAAAGTCAATTATCGATACCTAAAACTTGAATTGTACTTCTTCTTACTTGCTATTACATCAACTTAGAAGCTTCATGTGTGTTCTACTATGGTGCTTTTAGTGTCTCCGCATACTGCAGCACGCGACATAGCTTTGCAGACGATAAGTACAACCGTTTCAGAGAGAAGAGCGGCCAATGTGACGATCTGGCTTCAAGTTGATTCGATAACAAATGACGAAAACGGACGGATTTCGCAGGTTTTTACTACATATGAACACTTTTCACAATACTCCCGTGCAACGCGGCTGCTAGTCCTCCTTTCATGCATAATCTTAAGCTCCTAGCTCATGTCCAAGGCACAAAAGCCAGCAAAATAGTCAATAATCGATACCTAAAACTTGAACTGTACTACTTCTTACTGGCTATTACATCAACTTAGAAGCCTCATCTGTGTTCCACTATGGTGCTTTTAGTGTCTCCGCATACCGCAGCACGCGACATAGCTTTGCAGACGATAAGTACTACCGTTTCAGAGAGAAGAGCGGCCAATGTGACGATCTGGCTTTAAGTCGATTCGATAACAAATGACGAAAACGGACGGATTTCTCAGGTTTTTACTACATATGAACACTTTTCACATACTCCCGTGCAACGCGGCTGCTAGTTCTCCTTTCATGCAGAATCTTAAGGTCCTAGCTCATGTCCAAGGCACCAAAGCCAGCAAAATAGTCAGTAATCGATACCTAAAACTTGAATTTCACTACTTCTTACTGGCTATTACATCAACTTAGAAGCTTCATCTGTGTTCTACTATGGTGCTTTTAGTGTCTCCGCATACCGCAGCACGCGACATAGCTTTGCAGACGATAAGTACAACCGTTTCAGAGAGAAGAGCGGCCAATGTGACGATCTGGCTTCAAGTTGATTCGATAACAAATGACGAAAACGGACGGATTTCGCAGGTTTTTACTACATATGAACACTTTTCACAATACTCCCGTGCAACGCGGCTGCTAGTCCTCCTTTCATGCAGAGTCTTAAGGTCCTACCTCATGTCCAAGGCTCCAAAGCCAGCTAAAAAGTCAAAAATCGATACCTAAAACGTAAATTGTACTACTTCTTACTGGCTATTACATCAACTTAGAAGCTTCATCTATGTTCTACTATGGTGCTTTTAGTGTCTCCGCATACCGCAGCACGCGACATAGCTTTGCAGACGATAAGTACAGCCGTTTCAGACAGAACTGCGGCCAATGTGACGATCTGGATTTAAGACGATTCTATAACAAATGATGAAAACGGACGAATTTCTCAGGTTTTTACTACATATGAACACTTTTCACATTCTCCCTTGCAACTCGGCTGCTAGTCCTCCTTTCATGCAGAATCTTAAGTTCCTGGCTCATGTTCAAGGCACCAAAGCCGGCTAAAATGTCAATAATCGATACCTAAAACTTGAATTGTACTACTCCTTACTGGCTATTACATCAACTTAGAAGCATCATCTGTGTTCTACTATAGTGCTTTTAGTGTCTCCGCATACCGCAGCACGCGACATAGCTTTGCAGACGATAAGTACAACCGTTTCAGAAAGAAGAGCGTCCAATGTGACAATCTGGCTTTAAGTCGATTCGATAACAAATGACGAAAACGGACGGATTTCGCAGGTTTTTACTACATATGAACACTTTTCACATACTCCCGATCAACTCGGCTGCTAGTCCTCCTTTCATGCAGAATCTTAAGGTCCTAGCTCAGGTCCAAGGCACCAAAGCAAGCTAAAAAGTCAATAATCGATACCTAAAACTTGAATTCTACTACTTCTTACTGGCTATTACATCAACTTAGAAGCTTCATCTGTGTTCTACTATGGTGCTTTTAGTGTCTCCGCATACCGCAGCGCGCGACATAGCTTTGCAGACGATAAGTACAAACGTTTGAGAGAGAAGAGCGGCCAATGTGACGATCTTGCTTTAAGTCGATTCGATAATAAATTACGTAAACGGACGGATTTCTCAGGATTTAACTACACATGAACACTTTTCGCATTCTCCCGTTCAACTCGACTGCTAGTCCTCCTTTCATGCAGAATCTTAAGGTCCTAGCTCATGTCCAAGGCACCAAAGCCAGCTAAAATGTCAATAATCGATACCTAAAACTTGAATTGTACTACTTCTTACTGGCTATTACAACAACTTAGAAGCTTCATCTTTGTTCTACTATGGTGCTTTTAGTGTCTCCGCATACCGCAGCACGCGACATAGCTTTGCAGACGATAAGTACAACCGTTTCAGAGAGAAGAGCGGCTACTGTGACGCACTGCTTTAAGTCGATTCGATAATAAATTACGAAAACGGACGGATTTCTCAGGTTTTTACTACATATGAACACTTTTCGCATTCTCCCGTGCAACTCGGCTGCTAGTCCTCCTTTCATGCAGAATCTTAAGGTCCTAGCTCATGTCCAAGGCACCAAAGCCAGCTAAAAAGTCAATATTCGATACCTAAAACTTAAATTGTACTACTCCTTACTGGCTATCACATCAACTTAGAAGCTTCATCTGTGTTCTACTATGGAGCTTTTAGTGTCTCCGCATAACGCAGCATGCGACATAGCTTAGCAGACGATAAGTACAACCGTTTCAGAGAGAAGAGCGACCAATGTGACGATCTGGCTTTAAGTCGATTCGATAACAAATGACAAAAACGAACGGATTTCTCAGGTTTTTACTACATATGAACACTTTTCACATTGTCCCTTGCAACTCGGCTGCTAGACCTCCTTTCATGCAGAATCTTAAGGTCCTAGCTCATGTCCAAGGCACCAAAGCCAGCAAAAAGTCCATAATCGATACCTAAAACTTGAATTGTACTACTTCTTACTGGCTATTACATCATCTTAGAAGCTTAATCTGTGTTCTACTATGGTGCTTTTAGTGTCTCCGCATACCGCAGCACGCGACATAGCTTTGCAGACGATAAGTACAACCGTTTCAGAGAGAAGAGCGGCCAATGTGACAATCTGGCTTTAAGTCGATTGGATAATAAATTACGTAAACGGACAGATTTCTCAGGATTTTACTACACATGAACACTTTTCGCATTCTCCCGTTCAACTCGGCTGCTAGTCCTCCTTTCATGCAGAATCTTAAGGTCCTAGCTAATGTCCAAGGCACATAAGCCAGCTAAAAAGTCAATAATCGTTACCTAAAACTTGAATTGAACTACTTATTACTGGCTATTATATCAACTTAGAAGCTTCATCTGTGTTCCACTATGGTGATTTTAGTGCCTCCGCATACCGCAGCACGCGACATAGTTTTGCAGACGATAAGTTCAACCGTTTCAGATAGAGGAGCGGCCAATGTGACGATCTGGCTTTAAGTCGATTCGATAACAAATTACGAAAATGGACGGATTTCTCAGGTTTTTACTACATATAAACTCTTTTCACATACTCCCATGCAACGCGGCTGCTAGTCCTCCTTTCATGCAGAATCTTAAGGTCCTAGCTCATGTCCAAGGCACCAAAGCCAGCTAAAAAGTCCATATTCGATACCTAAAACTTGAATTGTACTACTTCTTACTGGCTATTACATCAACTTAAAAGCTTAATCTGTGTTCTACTATGGTGCTTTTAGTGTCTCCGCATACCGCAGCACGCGACATAGCTTTGCAGACGATAAGTACAACCGTTTCAGAGAGAAGAGCGGCCAATGTGACGCGCTGCTTGAAGTCGATTCGATAATAAATTACGAAAACGAACGGATTCCTCACGTTTTTACTTCATATGAACACTTTTCACATACTCCCTTGCAACTCGGCTGCTAGTCCTCCTTTCATGCAGAATCTTAAGGTCCTAGCCTGTGTCCAAGGCACCAAAGCCAGCTACAAAGTCCATAATCGATTCCTAAAACTTGAATTGTACTACTTCTTACTGGCTATTTCATCAACTTAAAGGCTTAATCTGTGTTCTACTATAGTGCTTTTAGTGTCTCCGCATACCGCAGCACGCGACATAGCTTTGCAGACGATAACTTTAACCGTTTCAGAGAGAAGAGCGGCCAATGTGACGCACTGCTTAAAGTCGATTCGATAATAAATTACGAAAACGGTCGGATTTCTCAGGTTTTTACTACATATGAACACTTTTCACATCCTCCCGTGCAACTCGGCTGCTAGTCCTCCTTTCTTGCAGAATCTTAAGGTCCTAGCTCATGTCCAAGGCACAAAAGCCAGCTAAAAAGTCAATAATCGTTACCTAAAACTTGAATTGTACTACTTCTTACTGGCTATTATATCAACTTAGTAGCTTCATCTGTGTTCCACTATTGTGATTTTAGTGCCTCCGCATACCGCAGCACGCGACATAGTTTTGCAGACGATAAGTTCAACCGTTTTAGATAGAGGAGCGGCCAATGTGACGATCTGGCTTTAAGTCGATTCGATAACAAATGACGAAAATGGACGGATTTCTCAGGTTTTTACTACATATAAACTCTTTTCACATACTCCCATGCAACGCGGCTGCTAGTCCTCCTTCCATGCAGAATCTTAAGGTCCTAGCTCATGTCCAAGGCACCAAAGCCAGCTAAAAAGTCCATAATCGTTACCTAAAACTTGAGTTGTACTACTTCTTACTGGCTATTACATCAACTTAGAAGCTTAATCTGTGTTCTACTATGGTGCTTTTAGTGTCTCCGCATACCGCAGCACGCGACATAGCTTTGCAGACGATAAGTACAACCGTTTCAGAGAGAAGAGCGGCCAATGTGACAATCTGGCTTTAAGTCGATTCGATAATAAATTACGTAAACGGACAGATTTCTCAGGATTTTACTACACACGAACACTTTTCGCATTCTCCCGTTCAACTCGGCTGCTAGTCCTCCTTTCATGCAGAATCTTAATGTCCTAGCTAATGTCCAAGGCACATAAGCCAGCTAAAAATTCAATAATCGTTACCTAAAACTTGAATTGTACTACTTCTTACTGGCTATTATATCAACTTAGAAGCTTCATCTGTTTTCCACTATGGTGATTTTAGTGCCTCCGCATACCGCAGCACGCGACATAGTTTTGCAGACGATAAGTTCAACCGTTTCAGATAGAGGAGCGGCCAACGTGACGATCTGGCTTTAAGTCGATTCGATAACAAATGACGAAAATGGACGGATTTCTCAGGTTTTTACTACATATAAACTCTTTTCACATACTCCCATGCAACGCGGCTGCTAGTCCTCCTTTCATGCAGAATCTTAAGGTCCTAGCTCATGTCCAAGGCACCAAAGCCAGCTAAAAAGTCCATATTCGATACCTAAAACTTGAATTGTACTACTTCTTACTGGCTATTACATCAACTTAAAAGCTTAATCTGTGTTCTACTATGGTGCTTTTAGTGTCTCCGCATACCGCAGCACGCGACATAGCTTTGCAGACGATAAGTACAACCGTTTCAGAGAGAAGAGCGGCCAATGTGACGCGCTGCTTGAAGTCGATTCGATAATAAATTACGAAAACGGACGGATTCCTCACGTTTTTACTTCATATGAACACTTTTCACATTCTCCCTTGCAACTCGGCTGCTAGTCCTCCTTTCATGCAGAATCTTAAGGTCCTAGCCTGTGTCCAAGGCACCAAAGCCAGCTACAAAGTCCATAATCGATTCCTAAAACTTGAATTGTACTACTTCTTACTGGCTATTTCATCAACTTAAAGGCTTAATCTGTGTTCTACTATAGTGCTTTTAGTGTCTCCGCATACCGTAGCACGCGACATAGCTTTGCAGACGATAACTACAACCGTTTCAGAGAGAAGAGCGGCCAATGTGACGCACTGCTTTAAGTCGATTCGATAATAAATTACGAAAACGGTCGGATTTCTCAGGTTTTTACTACATATGAACACTTTTCACATCCTCCCGTGCAACTCGGCTGCTAGTCCTCCTTTCTTGCAGAATCTTAAGGTCCTAGCTCATGTCCAAGGCACCAAAGCCCGCTAGAAAGTCAATAATCGATACCTAAAACTTGAATTGTACTACTTCTTACTGGCTATTACATCAACTTAGAAGCTTAATCTGTGTTCTACTATGGTGCTTTTAGTGTCTCCGCATACCGCAGCACGCGACATAGCTTTGCAGACGATAAGTACAACCGTTTCAGAGAGAAGAGCGGCCAATGTGACGCACTGCTTGAAATCGATTCGATAATAAATTACGAAAACGGACGGATTCCTCACGTTTTTCCTACATATGAACACTTTTCACATTCTCCCTTGCAACTCGGCTGCTAGTCCTCCTTTCATGCAGAATCTTAAGGTAATAGCTCGTGTCCAATGCACCAAAGCCAGCAAAAAGTCCATAATCGATACCTAAAACTTGAATTGTACTACTTCTTACTGTCTATTACATCAACTTAGAAACTTAATCTGTGTTCTACTATGGTGCTTGTAGTGTCTCCGCATACCGCAGCACGCGACATAGCTTTGGAGACGATAAGTACAACCGTTTCAGAGAGAAGAGCAGCAAATGTGACGATCTGGCTTTAAGTCGATTCGATAATAAATTACGTAAACGGACGGATTTCTCAGGATTTTACTACATATGAACACTTTTCACATTCTCCCATGCAACTCGGCTGCTAGTCCTCCTTTCATGCAGAATCTTAAGGACATAGCTCATGTCCAAGGCACAAAAGCCAGCTAAAAAGTCAATAATCGTTACCTAAAACTTGAATTGTACTACTTCTTACTGGCTATTATATCAACTTAGAAGCTTCATCTGTGTTCCACTATTGTGATTTTAGTGCCTCCGCATACCGCAGCACGCGACATAGTTTTGCAGACGATAAGTTCAACCGTTTCAGATAGAGGAGCGGCCAATGTGACGATCTGGCTTTAAGTCGATTCGATAACAAATGACGAAAATGGACGGATTTCTCAGGTTTTTACTACATATAAACTCTTTTCACATACTCCCATGCAACGCGGCTGCTAGTCCTCCTTCCATGCAGAATCTTAAGGTCCTAGCTCATGTCCAAGGCACCAAAGCCAGCTAAAAAGTCCATAATCGTTACCTAAAACTTGAATTGTACTACTTCTTACTGGCTATTACAAAACTTAAAAGCTTAATCTGTGTTCTACTATGGTGCTTTTAGTGTCTCCGCATACCGCAGCACGCGACATAGCTTTGCAGACGATAAGTACAACCGTTTCAGAGAGAAGATCGGCCAATGTGACGCACTGCTTTAAGTCGATTCGATAATAAATTACGAAAACGGTCGGATTTCTCAGGTTTTTACTACATATGAACACTTTTCATATCCTCCCATGCAACGCGGCTGCTAGTCCTCCTTTCATGCAGAATCTTAAGGTCCTAGCTCATGTCCAAGGCACCAAAGCCAGCTAAAAAGTCAATTATCGATACCTAAAACTTGAATTGTACTACTTCTTACTGGCTATTGCATCAACTTAGAAGCTTCATCTGTGTTATACTATGGTGATTTTAGTGACTCCGCATACCGCAGCACGCGACATAGCTTTGCAGACGATAAGTTCAACCGTTTCAGAGAGTAGAGCGGCCAATGTGACGCACTGCTTTAAGTCGATTCGATAAGAAATTACGAAAACGGTCGGATTTCTTAGGTTTTTACTACATATGAACACTTTTCACATTGACCCTTGCAACTCGGCTGCTAGTCCTCCTTTCATGCAGAATCTTAAGGTCCTAGCTCATGTCCAATGCAGAAAAGCCAGCTAAAAAGTCAATAATCGATACCTAAAACTTGAATTGTACTACTTCTTACTGTCTATTACATCAACTTAGAAACTTAATCTGTGATCTACTATGGTGCTTTTAGTGTCTCCGCATACCGCAGCACGCAACATAGCTTTGCAGACGATAAGTACAACCGTTTCAGAGAGAAGAGCGGCCAATGTGACGATCTGGCTTTAAGTCGATTCGATAATAAATTACGTAAACGGACGGATTTCTCAGGATTTTACTACACATGAACACTTTTCTCCGGCTGCTAGTCCTCCTTTCATGCAGAATCTTAAGGACCTAGCTCATATCCAAGGCACCTAAGCCAGCTAAAAACTCAATAATCGATACCTAAAACTTGAATTGTACTACTTCTTACTGGCTATTACAGCAACTTAAAAGCTTAATCTGTGTTCTACTATGGTGCTTTTAGTGTCTCCGCATACCGCAGGACGCGACATAGCTTTGCAGACGATAACTACAACCGTTTCAGAGAGTAGAGCGGCCAATGTGACGCACTGCTTTAAGTCGATTCGATAAGAAATTACGAAAACGGTCGGATTTCTCAGGTTTTTACTACATACGAACACTTTTAACATTGTCCCTTGCAACTCGGCTGCTAGTCCTCCTTTCATGCAGAATCTTAAGGTCCTAGCTCATATCCAAGGCAGAAAAGCCAGCTAAAAAGTCAATAATCGATACCTAAAACTTGAATCGTACTAATTCTTACTGGCTATTACATTAACTTAGAAACTTAATCTGTGTTCTACTATGGTGCTTTTAGTGTCTCCGCATACCGCAGCACGCGACATAGCTTTGCAGACGATAAGTACAACCGTTTCAGAGAGAAGAGCGGCCAATGTGACGATCTGGCTTTAAGTCGATTCGATAATAAATTACGTAAACGGACGGATTTCTCAGGATTTTACTACATATGAACACTTTTCACATTCTCCCATGCAACTCGGTTGCTAGTCCACCTTTCATGCAGAATCTTAAGGACATAGCTCATGTCCAAGGCACAAAAGCCAGCTAAAAAGTCAATAATCGATACCTAAAACTTGAATTTTACTACTTCTTACTGGCTATTACATCAACTTAGAAGCTTCATCTGTGTTCCGCTATGTTGATTTTAGTGCCTCCGCACACCGCAGCACGTGACATAGCTTTGCAGACGATAAGTACAACCGTTTCAGAGAGAAGAGCGGCCAATGTGACGATCTGGCTTTAAGTCGATTCGATATTAAATGACGAAAATGGACGGATTTCTCAGGTTTTTACTACATATGAACACTTTTCACATACTCCCGTGCAACGCAGCTGCTAGTCCTCCTTTCATGCGGAATCATTAGGTCCTAGCTCATGTCCAAGGCACGAAAGCCAGCTAAAAAGTCAATATTCGATACCTAAAACTTGAATTGTACTACTCCTTACTGGCTATTACATCAACTTAGAAGCTTCATCTGTGTTCTACTACGGTGCTTTTAGTGTCTCCGCATACCGCAGCACGCGACATAGCTTTGCAGACGATAAGTACAACCGTTTCAGAGAGAAGAGCGGCCAATGTGGAGCACTGCTTTAAGTCGATTCGATAAGAAATTAAGAAAACGGACGGATTTCTCAGGTTTTTACTACATATGAACACTTTTCGCATCCTCCCGTGCAACTCGGCTGCTAGTCCTCCTTTCATGCAGAATCTTAAGGTCCTAGCTCATGTCCAAGGCACGAAAGCCAGCTAAAAAGTCAATATTCGATACCTAAAACTTGAATTGTACTACTCCTTACTGGCTATTACATCAACTTAGAAGCTTCATCTGTGTTCTACTATGGTGCTTTTAGTGTCTCCGCATACCGCAGCACGCGACATAGCTTTGCAGACGATAAGTACAACCGTTTCAGAGAGAAGAGCCACCAATGTGACGATCTGGCTTTAAGTCGATTCGATAATAAATTACGTGAACTGACAGATTTCTCACGATTTTACTACACATGAACACTTTTCGCATTCTCCCGTTCAACTCGGCTGCTAGTCCTCCTTTCATGCAGAATTTTAAGGTCCTAGCTAATGTCCAAGGAACCAAAGCCAGCTAAAAAGTCAATACTCGTTACCTAAAACTTGAATTGTACTACTTCTTACTGGCTATTACATCAACTTAGAAGCTTCATCTGTGTTCCACTATGGTGATTTTAGTGCCTCCGCATACCGGAGCACGCGACATAGTTTTGCAGACGATAAGTACAACCGTTTCATATAGAGGAGCGGCCAATGTGACGATCTGGCTTTAAGTCGATTCGATAACAAATGACGAAAATGGACGGATTTCTCAGGTTTTTACTACATATAAACACTTTTCACATACTCCCGTGCAACGCGGCTGCTAGTCCTCCTTTCATGCAGAATCTTAAGGACCTAGCTCATGTACAAGGCACCAAAGCCAGCTAAAAACTCAATAATCGATACCTAAAACTTGAATTGTACTACTTCTTACTGGCTATTACATCAACTTTGAAGCTTCATCTGTGTTCTACTATGGTGCTTTCAGTGTCTCTGAATACTGCAGCACGCGACACAGCTTTGCAGACGATAAGTACAACCGTTTCAGAGAGAAGAGCGGCCAATGTGACGCACTGCTTTAAGTCGATTCGATAATAAATTACGAAAACGGTCGGATTTCTCAGGTTTTTACTACATATGAACACTTTTCACATCCTCCCATGCAACGCGGATGCTAGTCCTCCTTTCATGCAGAATCTTAAGGTCCTAGCTCATGTCCAATGCAGAAAAGCCAGCTAAAAAGTCAATAATCGATACCTAAAACTTGAATTGTACTACTTCTTACTGTCTATTACATCAACTTGGAAACTTAATCTGTGTTCTACTATGGTGCTTTTAGTGTCTCCGCATACCGCAGCACGCGACATAGCTTTGCAGACGATAAGTACAACCGTTTCAGAGAGAAGAGCGGCCAATGTGACGATCTGGCTTTAAGTCGATTCGATAATAAATTACGTAAACGGACGGATTTCTCAGGATTTTACTACACATGAACACTTTTCACCGGCTGCTAGTCCTCCTTTCATGCAGAATCTTAAGGACCTAGCTCATGTCCAAGGCACAAAAGCCAGCTAAAAAGTCAATAATCGTTACCTAAAACTTGAATTGTACTACTTCTTACTGGCTATTATATAAACATAGAAGCTTCATCTGTGTTCCACTATGGTGATTTTAGTGCCTCCGCATACCGCAGCACGCGACATAGTTTTGCAGACGATAAGTTCAACCGTTTCAGATAGAGGAGCGGCCAATGTGACGATCTGGCTTTAAGTCGATTCGATAACAAATGACGAAATTGGACGGATTTCTCAGGTTTTTACTACATATAAACTCTTTTCACATACTCCCATGCAACGCGGCTGCTAGTCCTCCTTTCATGCAGAATCTTAAGGTCCTAGCTCATGTCCAAGGCACCAAAGCCAGCTAAAAAGTCAATAATCGATACCTAAAACTTGAATTGTACTACTTCTTACTGGCTATTACATCAACTTAAAAGCTTAATCTGTGTTCTACTATGGTGCTTTTAGTGACTCCGCATACCGCAGCACGCGACATAGCTTTGCAGACGATAAGTACAACCGTTTCAGAGAGAAGAGCGGCCAATGTGACGCACTGCTTTAAGTCGATTCGATAATAAATTACGAAAACGGTCGGATTTCTCAGGTTTTTACAACATATGAACACTTTTCACATCCTCCCGTGCAACTCGGCTGCTAGTCCTCCTTTCATGCAGAATCTTAAGGTCTTAGCTCATGTCCAAGGCACCAAAGCCAGCTAAAAAGTCAATAATCGATACCTAAAACTTGAATTGTACTACTTCTTACTGGCTATTACATCAACTTAGAAGCTTAATCTGTGTTCTACTATGGTGCTTTTAGTGTCTCCGCATACCGCAGCACGCGACATAGCTTTGCAGACGATAAGTACAACCGTTTCAGAAAGTAGAGCGGCCAATGTGACGCACTGCTTTAAGTCGATTCGATAAGAAATTACGAAAACGGTCGGATTTCTCAGGTTTTTACTACATATGAACACTTTTAACATTGTCCCTTGCAACTCGGCTGCTAGTCCTCCTTTCATGCAGAATCTTAAGGTCCTAGCTCATGTCCAAGGCAGAAAAGCCAGCTAAAAAGTCAATAATCGATACCTAAAACTTGAATCGTATTAATTCTTACTGGCAATTACATCAACTTAGAAACTTAATCTGTGTTCTACTATGGTGCTTTTAGTGTCTCCGCATACCGCAGCACGCGACATAGCTTTGCAGACGATAAGTACAACCGTTTCAGAGAGAAGAGCGGCCAATGTGACGATCTGGCTTTAAGTCGATTCGATAATAAATTACGAAAACGGTCGGATTTCTCAGGTTTTTACTACATATGAACACTTTTCACATCCTCCCATGCAACGCGGATGCTAGTCCTCCTTTCATGCAGAATCTTAAGGTCCTAGCTCATGTCCAATGCAGAAAAGCCAGCTAAAAAGTCAATAATCGATACCTAAAACTTGAATTGTACTACTTCTTACTGTCTATTACATCAACTTGGAAACTTAATCTGTGTTCTACTATGGTGCTTTTAGTGTCTCCGCATACCGCAGCACGCGACATAGCTTTGCAGACGATAAGTACAACCGTTTCAGAGAGAAGAGCGGCCAATGTGACGATCTGGCTTTAAGTCGATTCGATAATAAATTACGTAAACGGACGGATTTCTCAGGATTTTACTACACATGAACACTTTTCACCGGCTGCTAGTCCTCCTTTCATGCAGAATCTTAAGGACCTAGCTCATGTCCAAGGCACAAAAGCCAGCTAAAAAGTCAATAATCGTTACCTAAAACTTGAATTGTACTACTTCTTACTGGCTATTATATCAACATAGAAGCTTCATCTGTGTTCCACTATGGTGATTTTAGTGCCTCCGCATACCGCAGCACGCGACATAGTTTTGCAGACGATAAGTTCAACCGTTTCAGATAGAGGAGCGGCCAATGTGACGATCTGGCTTTAAGTCGATTCGATAACAAATGACGAAATTGGACGGATTTCTCAGGTTTTTACTACATATAAACTCTTTTCACATACTCCCATGCAACGCGGCTGCTAGTCCTCCTTTCATGCAGAATCTTAAGGTCCTAGCTCATGTCCAAGGCACCAAAGCCAGCTAAAAAGTCAATAATCGATACCTAAAACTTGAATTGTACTACTTCTTACTGGCTATTACATCAACTTAAAAGCTTAATCTGTGTTCTACTATGGTGCTTTTAGTGACTCCGCATACCGCAGCACGCGACATATCTTTGCAGACGATAAGTACAACCGTTTCAGAGAGAAGAGCGGCCAATGTGACGCACTGCTTTAAGTCGATTCGATAATAAATTACGAAAACGGTCGGATTTCTCAGGTTTTTACAACATATGAACACTTTTCACATCCTCCCGTGCAACTCGGCTGCTAGTCCTCCTTTCATGCAGAATCTTAAGGTCTTAGCTCATGTCCAAGGCACCAAAGCCAGCTAAAAAGTCAATAATCGATACCTAAAACTTGAATTGTACTACTTCTTACTGGCTAATACATCAACTTAGAAGCTTAATCTGTGTTCTACTATGGTGCTTTTAGTGTCTCCGCATACCGCAGCACGCGACATAGCTTTGCAGACGATAAGTACAACCGTTTCAGAAAGTAGAGCGGCCAATGTGACGCACTGCTTTAAGTCGATTCGATAAGAAATTACGAAAACGGTCGGATTTCTCAGGTTTTTACTACATATGAACACTTTTAACATTGTCCCTTGCAACTCGGCTGCTAGTCCTCCTTTCATGCAGAATCTTAAGGTCCTAGCTCATGTCCAAGGCAGAAAAGCCAGCTAAAAAGTCAATAATCGATACCTAAAACTTGAATCGTATTAATTCTTACTGGCAATTACATCAACTTAGAAACTTAATCTGTGTTCTACTATGGTGCTTTTAGTGTCTCCGCATACCGCAGCACGCGACATAGCTTTGCAGACGATAAGTACAACCGTTTCAGAGAGAAGAGCGGCCAATGTGACGATCTGGCTTTAAGTCGATTCGATAATAAATTACGTAAACGGACGGATTTCTCAGGATTTTACTACACATGAACACTTTTCACCGGCTGCTAGTCCTCCTTTCATGCAGAATCTTAAGGACCTAGCTCATGTCCAAGGCACAAAAGCCAGCTAAAAAGTCAATAATCGTTACCTAAAACTTGAATTGTACTACTTCTTACTGGCTATTATATCAACATAGAAGCTTCATCTGTGTTCCACTATGGTGATTTTAGTGCCTCCGCATACCGCAGCACGCGACATAGTTTTGCAGACGATAAGTTCAACCGTTTCAGATAGAGGAGCGGCCAATGTGACGATCTGGCTTTAAGTCGATTCGATAACAAATGACGAAATTGGACGGATTTCTCAGGTTTTTACTACATATAAACTCTTTTCACATACTCCCATGCAACGCGGCTGCTAGTCCTCCTTTCATGCAGAATCTTAAGGTCCTAGCTCATGTCCAAGGCACCAAAGCCAGCTAAAAAGTCAATAATCGATACCTAAAACTTGAATTGTACTACTTCTTACTGGCTATTACATCAACTTAAAAGCTTAATCTGTGTTCTACTATGGTGCTTTTAGTGACTCCGCATACCGCAGCACGCGACATAGCTTTGCAGACGATAAGTACAACCGTTTCAGAGAGAAGAGCGGCCAATGTGACGCACTGCTTTAAGTCGATTCGATAATAAATTACGAAAACGGTCGGATTTCTCAGGTTTTTACAACATATGAACACTTTTCACATCCTCCCGTGCAACTCGGCTGCTAGTCCTCCTTTCATGCAGAATCTTAAGGTCTTAGCTCATGTCCAAGGCACCAAAGCCAGCTAAAAAGTCAATAATCGATACCTAAAACTTGAATTGTACTACTTCTTACTGGCTATTACATCAACTTAGAAGCTTAATCTGTGTTCTACTATGGTGCTTTTAGTGTCTCCGCATACCGCAGCACGCGACATAGCTTTGCAGACGATAAGTACAACCGTTTCAGAAAGTAGAGCGTCCAATGTGACGCACTGCTTTAAGTCGATTCGATAAGAAATTACGAAAACGGTCGGATTTCTCAGGTTTTTACTACATATGAACACTTTTAACATTGTCCCTTGCAACTCGGCTGCTAGTCCTCCTTTCATGCAGAATCTTAAGGTCCTAGCTCATGTCCAAGGCAGAAAAGCCAGCTAAAAAGTCAATAATCGATACCTAAAACTTGAATCGTATTAATTCTTACTGGCAATTACATCAACTTAGAAACTTAATCTGTGTTCTACTATGGTGCTTTTAGTGTCTCCGCATACCGCAGCACGCGACATAGCTTTGCAGACGATAAGTACAACCGTTTCAGAGAGAAGAGCGGCCAATGTGACGATCTGGCTTTAAGTCGATTCGATAATAAATTACGTAAACGGACGGATTTCTCAGGATTTTACTACATATGAACACTTTTCACATTCTCCCATGCAACTCGGCTGCTAGTCCTCCTTTCATGCAGAATCTTAAGGTCCTAGCTCATGTCCAAGGCACGAAAGCCAGCTAAAAAGTCAATATTCGATACCTAAAACTTGAATTGTACTACTCCTTACTGGCTGTTACATCAACTTAGAAGCTTCATCTGTGTTCTACTATGGCGCTTTTAGTGTCTCCGCATACCGCAGCACGCGACATAGCTTTGCAGACGATAAGTACAACCGTTTCAGAGAGAAGAGCCACCAATGTGACGATCTGGCTTTAAGTCGATTCGATAATAAATTACGTAAACTGACAGATTTCTCAGGATTTTACTACACATGAACACTTTTCGCATTCTCCCGTTCAACACGGCTGCTAGTTCTCCTTTCATGCAGAATTTTAAGGTCCTAGCTAATGTCCAATGAACCAAAGCCAGCTAAAAAGTCAATAATCGTTACCTAAAACTTGAATTGTACTACTTCTTACTGACTATTACATCAACTTAGAAGCTTCATCTGTGTTCCACTATGGTGATTTTAGTGCCTCCGCATACCGGAGCACGCGACATAGTTTTGCAGACGATAAGTACAACCGTTTCATATAGAGGAGCGGCCAATGTGACGATCTGGCTTTAAGTCGAATCGATAACAAATGACGAAAATGGACGGATTTCTCAGGTTTTTACTACATATAAACACTTTTCACATACTCCCGTGCAACGCGGCTGCTAGTCCTCCTTTCATGCAGAATCTTAAGGACCTAGCTCATGTCCAAGGCACCTAAGCCAGCTAAAAACTCAATAATCGATACCTAAAACTTGAATTGTACTACTTCTTACTGGCTATTACATCAACTTTGAAGCTTCATCTGTGTTCTACTATGGTGCTTTCAGTGTCTCTGAATACTGCAGCACGCGACATAGCTTTGCAGACGATAAGTACAACCGTTTCAGAGAGAAGAGCGGCCAATGTGACGCACTGCTTTAAGTCGATTCGATAATAAATTACGAAAACGGACGGATTTCTCAGGTTTTTACTACATATGAACACTTTTCGTATCCTCCCGTGCAACTCGGCTACTAGTCCTCATTTCATGCAGAATCTTAAGGTCCTAGCTCATGTCCAAGGCACCAAAGCCAGCTAAAAAGTCAATATTCGATACCCAAAACTTGAATTGTACTACTCCTTACTGGCTATTACATCAACATAGAAGCTTCTTCTGTGTTCTACTATGGTGCTTTTAGTGTCTCCGCATATCGCAGCACGCGACATAGCTTTGCAGACGATAAGTACAACCGTTTCAGAGAGAAGAGCGGCCAATGTGACGATCTGGCTTCAAGTTGATTCGATAACAAATGACGAAAACGGACGGATTTCTCAGGTTTTTACTACATATGATCACTTTTCACATACTCCCGATCAACTCGGCTGCTAGTCCTCCTTTCATGCAGAATCTTAAGGTCCTAGCTCAGGTCCAAGGCACCAAAGCCAGCTAAAAAGTCAATAATCGATACCTAAAACTTGAATTGTACTACTTCTGACTGGCTATTACATCAACTTAGAAGCTTCATCTGTGTTCTACTATAGTGCTTTAAGTGTCTCCGCATACCGCAGCACGCGACATAGCTTTGCAGACGATAAGTACTACCGTTTCGGAGAGAAGAAGGGCCAATGTGACGATCTGGCTTTAAGTCGATTCGATAACAAATGATGAAAATGGACGGATTTCTCAGGTATTTACTACATATGAACACTTTTCACATACTCCCGTGCAATGCGGCTGCTAGTCCTCCTTTCATGCAGAATCATAAAGTCCTAGCTCATGTCCAAGGCAGAAAAGTTAGCTAAAAAGTCAATAGTTGATACCTAAAACTTGAATTGTACTACTTCTTACTGGGTATTACATCAACTTAGAAGCTTAATCTGTGTTCTACTATGGTGCTTTTAGTGTCTCCGCATACCGCAGCACGCGACATAGCTTTGCAGACGATAAGTACAACCGTTTCAGAGAGAAAAGCGGCCAATGTGACGCACTGCTTTAAGTCGATTCGATAATAAATTACGAAAACGGACGGATTTCTCAGGTTTTTACTACATATGAACACTTTTCGCATCCTCCCGTGCAACTCGGCTGCTAGTCCTCCTTTCATGCAGAATCTTAAGGTCCTAGCTCATGTCCAAGGCACCAAAGCCAGCTAAAAAGTCAATATTCGATACCTAAACTTGAATTGTACTACTCCTTACTGGCTATTCCATCAACTTAGAAGCTTCACCTGTGTTCTACTATGGTGCTTTTAGTGTCTCCGCATACCGCATCACGCGACATAGGTTTGCAGACGATAGGTACAACCGTTTCAGAGAGAAGAGCGGCCAATGTGACGATCTGGCTTCAAGTTGGTTCGATAACAAATGACGAAATCGGACGGATTTCTCAGGTTTTTACTACATATGAACACTTTTCACATTTTCCCATGCAATTCGGCTGCTAGTCCTCCTTTCATGCAGAATCTTAAAGACATAGATAATGACCAGGGCACCAAAGCTAGTTAAAAAGTCAATTATCGATACCTAAAACTTGAATTGTACTACTTCTTACTGGCTATTACATCAACTTAGAAGCTTCATCTGTGTTCCGCTTTGGTGATTTTAGTGCCTCCGCATACCGCAGCACGCGACATAGCTTTGCAGACGATAACTACAACCGTTTCAGAGAGAAGAGGGGCAAATGTGACGATCTGGCTTTAAGTCGATTCGATAACAAATGACAAAAACGAACGGATTTCTAACGTTTTTACTACATATGAACACTTTTAACATGTCCCTTGCAACTCGACTGCTAGTCCTCCTTTCATGCAGAACCTTAATGTCCTAGCTCATGTCCAAGGCACCAAAGCCAGCAAAAAGTCCATAATCGATACCTAAAACCTGAATTGTACTACTTCTAACTATCTATTACATCAACTTAGAAGCTTAATCTGTGTTCTACTATGGTGCTTTTAGTGTCTCCGCATACCACAGCACGCGACATAGCTTTGCAGACGATAAGTACAACCGTTTCAGAGAGAAGTGCGGCCAATGTGACGCACTGCTTTAAGTCGATTCGATAATAAATTACGAAAACGGACGGATTTCTCAGGTTTTTACTACATATGCACACTTTTCGCATCCTCCCGTGCAACTCGGCTGCTAGTCCTCCTTTCATGCAGAATCTTAAGGTCCTAGCTCATGTCCAAGGCACCAAAGCCAGCTAAAAAGTCAATATTCGATACCCAAAACTTGAATTGTACTACTCCTTACTGGCTATTACATCAACTTAGAAGCTTCTTCTGTGTTCTACTATGGTGCTTTTAGTGTCTCCGCATATCGCAGCACGCGACATAGCTTTGCAGACGATAAGTACAACCGTTTCAGAGAGAAGAGCGGCCAATGTGACGATCTGGCTTCAAGTTGATTCGATAACAAATGACGAAAACGGACGGATTTCTCAGGTTTTTACTACATATGATCACTTTTCACATACTCCCGATCAACTCGGCTGCTAGTCCTCCTTTCATGCAGAATCTTAAGGTCCTAGCTCAGGTCCAAGGCACCAAAGCCAGCTAAAAAGTCAATAATCGATACCTAAAACTTGAATTGTACTACTTCTGACTGGCTATTACATCAACTTAAAAGCTTCATCTGTGTTCCACTATAGTGCTTTAAGTGTCGCCGCATACCGCAGCACGCGACATAGCTTTGCAGACGATAAGTACTACCGTTTCGCAGAGAAGAAGGGCCAATGTGACGATCTGGCTTTAAGTCGATTCGATAACAAATGATGAAAATGGACGGATTTCTCAGGTATTTACTACATATGAACACTTTTCACATACTCCCGTGCAACGCGGCTGCTAGTCCTCCTTTCATGCAGAATCATAAAGTCCTAGCTCATGTCCAAGGCAGAAAAGTTAGCTAAAAAGTCAATAGTTGATACCTAAAACTTGAATTGTACTACTTCTTACTGGGTATTACATCAACTTAGAAGCTTAATCTGTGTTCTACTATGGTGCTTTTAGTGTCTCCGCATACCGCAGCACGCGACATAGCTTTGCAGACGATAAGTACAACCGTTTCAGAGAGAAAAGCGGCCAATGTGACGCACTGCTTTAAGTCGATTCGATAATAAATTACGAAAACGGACGGATTTCTCAGGTTTTTACTACATATGAACTCTTTTCGCATTCTCCCGTGCAACTCGGCTGCTAGTCCTCCTTTCATGCAGAATCTTAAGGTCCTAGCTCATGTCCAAGGCACCAAAGCCAGCTAAAAAGTCAATATTCGATACCTAAAACTTGAATTGTACTACTCCTTACTGGCTATTCCATCAACTTAGAAGCTTCATCTGTGTTCTACTATGGTGCTTTTAGTGTCTCCGCATACCGCATCACGCGACATAGGTTTGCAGACGATAAGTACAACCGTTTCAGAGAGAAGAGCGGCCAATGTGACGATCTGGCTTCAAGTTGGTTCGATAACAAATGACGAAATCGGACGGATTTCTCAGGTTTTTACTACATATGAACACTTTTCACATTTTCCCATGCAATTCGGCTGCTAGTCCTCCTTTCATGCAGAATCTTAAAGACATAGATAATGACCAGGGCACCAAAGCTAGTTAAAAAGTCAATTATCGATACCTAAAACTTGAATTGTACTACTTCTTACTGGCTATTACATCAACTTAGAAGCTTCATCTGTGTTCCGCTATGGTGATTTTAGTGCCTCCGCATACCGCAGCACGCGACATAGCTTTGCAGACGATAACTACAACCGTTTCAGAGAGAAGAGGGGCAAATGTGACGATCTGGCTTTAAGTCGATTCGATAACAAATGACAAAAACGAACGGATTTCTCAGGTTTTTGCTACATATGAACACTTTTAACATTGTCCCTTGCAACTCGACTGCTAGTCCTCCTTTCATGCAGAACCTTAATGTCCTAGCTCATGTCCAAGGCACCAAAGCCAGCAAAAAGTCCATAATCGATACCTAAAACCTGAATTGTACTACTTCTAACTATCTATTACATCAACTTAGAAGCGTAATCTGTGTTCTACTATGGTGCTTTTAGTGTCTCCGCATACCACAGCACGCGACATAGCTTTGCAGACGATAAGTAGAACCGTTTCAGAGAGAAGTGCGGCCAATGTGACGCACTGCTTTAAGTCGATTCGATAATAAATTACGAAAACGGGCGGATTTCTCAGGTTTTTACTACATATGCACACTTTTCGCATCCTCCCGTGCAACTCGGCTGCTAGTCCTCCTTTCATGCAGAATCTTAAGGTCCTAGCTCATGTCCAAGGCACCAAAGCCAGCTAAAGAGTCAATATTCGATACCTAAAACTTGAATTGTACTACTCCTTACTGGCTATTACATCAACTTAGAAGCTTCATCTGTGTTCTACTATGGTGCTTTTAGTGTCTCCGCATATCGCAGCACGCGACATAGCTTTGCAGACGATAAGTACAACCGTTTCAGAGAGAAGAGCGGCCAATGTGACGATCTGGCTTCAAGTTGATTCGATAACAAATGACGAAAACGGACGGATTTCTCAGGTTTTTACTACATATGAACACTTTTCACATACTCCCGATCAACTCGGCTGCTAGTCCTCCTTTCATGCAGAATCTTAAAGTCCTAGCTCAGGTCCAGGGCACCAAAGCCAGCTAAAAAGTCGATAATCGATACCTAAAACTTGAATTGTACTACTTCTGACTGGCTATTACATCAACTTAGAAGCTTCATCTGTGTTCTACTATGGTGCTTTAAGTGTCTCCGCATACCGCAGCACGCGACATAGCTTTGCAGACGATAAGTACTACCGTTTCAGAGAGAAGAAGGGCCAATGTGACGATCTAACTTTAAGTCGATTCGATAACAAATGACGAAAATGGACGGATTTCTCAGGTTTTTACTACATATGAACACTTTTCGCATCCTCCCGTGCAACTCGGCTGCTAGTCCTCCTTTCATGCAGAATCTTAAGGTCCTAGCTCATGTCCAAGGCACCAACGCCAGCTAAAAAGTCAATATTCGATACCTAAAACTTGAATTGTACTACTCCTTACTGGCTATTCCATCAACTTAGAAGCTTCATCTGTGTTCTACTATGGTGCTTTTAGTGTCTCCGCATACCGCATCACGCGACATAGGTTTGCAGACGATAAGTACAACCGTTTCAGAGAGAAGAGCGGCCAATGTGACGATCTGGCTTCAAGTTGATTCGATAACAAATGACGAAATCGGACGGATTTCTCAGGTTTTTACTACATATGAACACTTTTCACAATTTCCCATGCAATTCGGCTGATGGTCCTCCTTTCATGCAGAATCTTAAAGACATAGATCATGACCAGGGCACCAAAGCCAGCTAAAAAGTCAATTATCGATACCTAAAACTTGAATTGTACTACTTCTTACTGGCTATTACATCAACTTAGAAGCTTCATCTGTGTTCCGCTATGGTGATTTTAGTGCCTCCGCATACCGCAGCACGCGACATAGCTTTGCAGACGATAAGTACGTTTCAGAGAGAAGAGGGGCAAATGTGACGATCTGGCTTTAAGTCGATTCGATAACAAATGACAAAAACGAACGGATTTCTCAGGTTTTTACTACATATGAACACTTTTCACATTCTCCCGTGCAACTCGGCTGCTAGTCCTCCTTTCATGCAGAATCATAAATTCCTATCTCATGTCCAAGGCAGAAAAGCCAGCTAAAAAGTCAATAATCGATACCTAAAACTTGAATTGTACTACTTCTTACTGGCTATTACATCAACTTAGAAGCTTAATCTGTGTTCTACTATGGTACTTTTAGTGTCTCCGCATACCGCAGCACGCGACACAGCTTTGCAGACGATAAGTACAACCGTTTCAGAGAGAAGAGCGGCCAATGTGACGCACTGCTTTAAGTCGATTCGATAATAAATTACGAAAACGGACGGATTTCTCAGGTTTTTACTACATATGAACACTTTTCGCTTCCTCCCGTGCAACTCGGCTGCTAGTCCTCCTTTCATGCAGAATCTTAAGGTCCTAGCTCATGTCCAAGGCACTAAAGCCAGCTAAAAAGTCAATATTCGATACTTAAAACTTGAATTGTACTACTCGTTACTGGCTATTACATCAACTTAGAAGCTTCATCTGTGTTCTACTATGGTGCATTTAGTGTCTCCACATACCGCAGCACGCGACATAGCTTTGCAGACGATAAGTACAAATGTTTCAGAGAGAAGAGCGGACAATGTCACGATCTGGCTTCAAGTCGATTCGATAACAAATGACGAAAACTGATGGATTTCTCAGGTTTTTACTACATATGAACACTTTTCACATTCTCCCTTGCAACTCGGCTGCTAGTCCTCCTTTCATGCAGAATCTTAAGGACATAGCTCATGACCAAGGCACCAAAGCCAGCTAAAAAGTCAATTATCGATACCTAAAACTTGAATTGTACTACTTCTTACTGGGTATTACATCAACTTAGAAGCTTAATCTGTGTTCTACTATGGTGCTTTTAGTGTCTCCGCATACCGCAGCACGCGACATAGCTTTGCAGACGATAAGTAGAACCGTTTCAGAGAGAAAAACGGCCAATGTGACGCACTGCTTTAAGTCGATTCGATAATAAATTACGAAAACGGACGGATTTCTCAGGTTTTTACTACATATGAACACTTTTCGCATCCTCCCGTGCAACTCGGCTGCTAGTCCTCCTTCCATGCAGAATCTTAAGGTTCTAGCTCATGTCCAAGGCTCCAAACCCAGCTAAAAAGGCAATATTCGATACCTAAAACTTGAATTGTACTACTCCTTACTGGCTATTCCATCAACTTAGAAGCTTCATCTGTGTTCTACTATGGTGCTTTTAGTGTCTCCGCATACCGCATCACGCGACATAGCTTTGCAGACGATAAGTACAACCGTTTCAGAGAGAAGAGCGGCCAATGTGACGATCTGGCTTCAAGTTGATTTGATAACAAATGACGAAATCGGACGGATTTCTCAGGTTTTTACTACATATGAACACTTTTCACATTCTCCCATGCAATTCGGCTGCTATTCCTCCTTTCATGCAGAATCTTAAGGACATAGATCATGACCAAGGCACCAAAGCCAGCTAAAAAGTCAATTATCGATACCTAAAACTTGAATTGTACTACTTCTTACTGGCTATTACATCAACTTAGAAGCTTCATCTGTGTTCCGCTATGGTGATTTTAGTGCCTCCGCATACCGCAGCACGCGACATAGCTTTGCAGACGATAAGTACAACCGTTTCAGAGAGAAGAGGGGCAAATGTGACGATCTGGCTTTAAGTCGATTCGATAACAAATGACAAAAACGAACGGATTTCTTAGGTTTTTACTACATATGAACACTTTTAACATTTTCCCTTGCAACTCGGCTGCTAGTCCTCCTTTCATGCAGAATCTTAAGGTCCTAGCTCATGTCCAAGGCACCAAAGCCAGCAAAAAGTCCATAGTCGATACCTAAAACCTGAATTGTACTACTTCTTACTGGCTATTTCATCAACTTAGAAGCTTAATCTGTGTTCTAATATGGTGCTTTTAGTGTCTCCGCATACCGCAGCACGCGACATAGCTTTGCAGACGATAAGTACAACCGTGTCAGAGAGAAGAGCGGCCAATGTGACGATCTGGCTTGAAGTCGATTCGGTAATAAATTACGTAAACGGACAGATTTCTCAGGATTTTACTACACATGAACACTTTTCGCATTCTCCCGTTCAACTCGGCTGCTAGTCCTCCTTTCATGCAGAATCTTAAGGTCCTAGCTCATGTCCAATGTACCAAAGCCAGCTAAAATGTCAATAATCGATACCTAAAACTTGAATTGTACTACTCCTTACTGGCTATTACATCAACTTAGAAGCTTCGTCTGTGTTCTACTATAGTGCTTTTAGTGTCTCCGCATACCGAAGCACGCGACATAGCTTTGCAGACGATAAGTACAACCGTTTCAGAGAGAAGATCGTCCAATGTGACGATCTGGCTTTATGTCGATTCGATAACAAATGACGAAAACGAACGGATTTCTCAGGTTTTTACTACATATGAACACTTTCACATACTCCCAATCAACTTGGCTGCTAGTCCCCCTTTCATGCAGAATCTTAAGGTCCTAGCTCAGGTCCAGGGCACCAAAGCCAGCTAAAAAGTCAATAATCGATACCTAAAACTTGAATTGTACTACTTCTGACTGGCTATTACATCAACTTAGAAGCTTCATCTATGTTCTACTATGGTGCTTTTAGTGTCTCCGCATACCGCAGCACGCGACATAGCTTTGCAGACGATAAGTACAACCGTTTCAGAGAGAAGATTTTCCAATGTGACGATCTGGCTTTAAGTCGATTCGATAACAAATGACGAAAACGAACGGATTTCTCAGGTTTTTACTACATATGAACACTTTTAACATTCTCCCTTGCAACTCGGCTGCTAGCCCTCCTTTCATGCAGAATCTTAAGGTCCTACCTCATGTCCAAGGCACCAACGCCAGCAAAAAGTCAATAATCGATACCTAAAACTTGAATTATACTACTTCTTACTGGCTATTACATCAACTTAGAAGCTTAATCTGTGTTCTACTATGGTGCTTTTAGTGTCTCCGCATACCTCAGCACGCGACATAGCTTTGCAGACGATAAGTACAACCGTTTCAGAGAGAAGAGCGGCCAATGTGACGATCTGGCTTTAAGTCGATTCGATAATAAATTGCGAAAACGGACGGATTTCTCAGGTTTTTACTACACATGAACACTTTTCGCATTCTCCCGTTCAACTCGGCTGCTAGTCCTCCTTTCATGCAGAATCTTAAGGTCCTAGCACACGTCCAAGGCACCAAAGCCAGCTACAAAGTCAATAATCGTTACCTAAAACTTGAATGGTACTACTTCTTACTGGCTATTACATCAATTTAGAAGCTTCATCTGTGTTCATTTATGGTGATTTTAGTGTCTCCGCATATCGCAGCACGCGACATAGCTTTGCAGACGATAAGTACAACCGTTTCAGAGAGAAGAGCGGCCAATGTGACGATCTGGCTTCAAGTTGATTCGATAACAAATGACGAAAACGGACGGATTTCTCAGGTTTTTACTACATATGAACACTTTTCACATACTCCCGATCAACTCGGCTGCTAGTCCTCCTTTCATGCAGAATCTTAAAGTCCTAGCTCAGGTCCAGGGCACCAAAGCCAGCTAAAAAGTCGATAATCGATACCTAAAACTTGAATTGTACTACTTCTGACTGGCTATTACATCAACTTAGAAGCTTCATCTGTGTTCTACTATGGTGCTTTAAGTGTCTCCGCATACCGCAGCACGCGACATAGCTTTGCAGACGATAAGTACTACCGTTTCAGAGAGAAGAAGGGCCAATGTGACGATCTAACTTTAAGTCGATTCGATAACAAATGACGAAAATGGACGGATTTCTCAGGTTTTTACTACATATGAACACTTTTCGCATCCTCCCGTGCAACTCGGCTGCTAGTCCTCCTTTCATGCAGAATCTTAAGGTCCTAGCTCATGTCCAAGGCACCAACGCCAGCTAAAAAGTCAATATTCGATACCTAAAACTTGAATTGTACTACTCCTTACTGGCTATTCCATCAACTTAGAAGCTTCATCTGTGTTCTACTATGGTGCTTTTAGTGTCTCCGCATACCGCATCACGCGACATAGGTTTGCAGACGATAAGTACAACCGTTTCAGAGAGAAGAGCGGCCAATGTGACGATCTGGCTTCAAGTTGATTCGATAACAAATGACGAAATCGGACGGATTTCTCAGGTTTTTACTACATATGAACACTTTTCACAATTTCCCATGCAATTTGGCTGATGGTCCTCCTTTCATGCAGAATCTTAAAGACATAGATCATGACCAGGGCACCAAAGCCAGCTAAAAAGTCAATTATCGATACCTAAAACTTGAATTGTACTACTTCTTACTGGCTATTACATCAACTTAGAAGCTTCATCTGTGTTCCGCTATGGTGATTTTAGTGCCTCCGCATACCGCAGCACGCGACATAGCTTTGCAGACGATAAGTACAACCGTTTCAGAGAGAAGAGGGGCAAATGTGACGATCTGGCTTTAAGTCGATTCGATAACAAATGACAAAAACGAACGGATTTCTCAGGTTTTTACTACATATGAACACTTTTCACATTCTCCCGTGCAACTCGGCTGCTAGTCCTCCTTTCATGCAGAATCATAAAGTCCTATCTCATGTCCAAGGCAGAAAAGCCAGCTAAAAAGTCAATAATCGATACCTAAAACTTGAATTGTACTACTTCTTACTGGCTATTACATCAACTTAGAAGCTTAATCTGTGTTCTACTATGGTACTTTTAGTGTCTCCGCATACCGCAGCACGCGACACAGCTTTGCAGACGATAAGTACAACCGTTTCAGAGAGAAGAGCGGCCAATGTGACGCACTGCTTTAAGTCGATTCGATAATAAATTACGAAAACGGACGGATTTCTCAGGTTTTTACTACATATGAACACTTTTCGCTTCCTCCCGTGCAACTCGGCTGCTAGTCCTCCTTTCATGCAGAATCTTAAGGTCCTAGCTCATGTCCAAGGCACTAAAGCCAGCTAAAAAGTCAATATTCGATACTTAAAACTTGAATTGTACTACTCGTTACTGGCTATTACATCAACTTAGAAGCTTCATCTGTGTTCTACTATGGTGCATTTAGTGTCTCAACATACCGCAGCACGCGACATAGCTTTGCAGACGATAAGTACAAATGTTTCAGAGAGAAGAGCGGACAATGTCACGATCTGGCTTCAAGTCGATTCGATAACAAATGACGAAAACTGATGGATTTCTCAGGTTTTTACTACATATGAACACTTTTCACATTCTCCCTTGCAACTCGGCTGCTAGTCCTCCTTTCATGCAGAATCTTAAGGACATAGCTCATGACCAAGGCACCAAAGCCAGCTAAAAAGTCAATTATCGATACCTAAAACTTGAATTGTACTACTTCTTACTGGGTATTACATCAACTTAGAAGCTTAATCTGTGTTCTACTATGGTGCTTTTAGTGTCTCCGCATACCGCAGCACGCGACATAGCTTTGCAGACGATAAGTACAACCGTTCCAGAGAGAAAAACGGCCAATGTGACGCACTGCTTTAAGTCGATTCGATAATAAATTACGAAAACGGACGGATTTCTCAGGTTTTTACTACATATGAACACTTTTCGCATCCTCCCGTGCAACTCGGCTGCTAGTCCTCCTTCCATGCAGAATCTTAAGGTCCTAGCTCATGTCCAAGGCTCCAAACCCAGCTAAAAAGTCAATATTCGATACCTAAAACTTGAATTGTACTACTCCTTACTGGCTATTCCATCAACTTAGAAGCTTCATCTGTGTTCTACTATGGTGCTTTTAGTGTCTCCGCATACCGCATCACGCGACATAGCTTTGCAGACGATAAGTACAACCGTTTCAGAGAGAAGAGCGGCCAATGTGACGATCTGGCTTCAAGTTGATTTGATAACAAATGACGAAATCGGACGGATTTCTCAGGTTTTTACTACATATGAACACTTTTCACATTCTCCCATGCAATTCGGCTGCTATTCCTCCTTTCATGCAGAATCTTAAGGACATAGATCATGACCAAGGCACCAAAGCCAGCTAAAAAGTCAATTATCGATACCTAAAACTTGAATTGTACTACTTCTTACTCTCTATTACATCAACTTAGAAGCTTCATCTGTGTTCCGCTATGGTGATTTTAGTGCCTCCGCATACCGCAGCACGCGACATAGCTTTGCAGACGATAAGTACAACCGTTTCAGAGAGAAGAGGGGCAAATGTGACGATCTGGCTTTAAGTCGATTCGATAACAAATGACAAAAACGAACGGATTTCTTAGGTTTTTACTACATATGAACACTTTTAACATTTTCCCTTGCAACTCGGCTGCTAGTCCTCCTTTCATGCAGAATCTTAAGGTCCTAGCTCATGTCCAAGGCACCAAAGCCAGCAAAAAGTCCATAGTCGATACCTAAAACCTGAATTGTACTACTTCTTACTGGCTATTTCATCAACTTAGAAGCTTAATCTGTGTTCTAATATGGTGCTTTTAGTGTCTCCGCATACCGCAGCACGCGACATAGCTTTGCAGACGATAAGTACAACCGTGTCAGAGAGAAGAGCGGCCAATGTGACGATCTGGCTTGAAGTCGATTCGGTAATAAATTACGTAAACGGACAGATTTCTCAGGATTTTACTACACATGAACACTTTTCGCATTCTCCCGTTCAACTCGGCTGCTAGTCCTCCTTTCATGCAGAATCTTAAGGTCCTAGCTCATGTCCAATGTACCAAAGCCAGCTAAAATGTCAATAATCGATACCTAAAACTTGAATTGTACTACTCCTTACTGGCTATTACATCAACTTAGAAGCTTCGTCTGTGTTCTACTATAGTGCTTTTAGTGTCTCCGCATACCGAAGCACGCGACATAGCTTTGCAGACGATAAGTACAACCGTTTCAGAGAGAAGATCGTCCAATGTGACGATCTGGCTTTATGTCGATTCGATAACAAATGACGAAAACGAACGGATTTCTCAGGTTTTTACTACATATGAACACTTTCACATACTCCCAATCAACTTGGCTGCTAGTCCCCCTTTCATGCAGAATCTTAAGGTCCTAGCTCAGGTCCAGGGCACCAAAGCCAGCTAAAAAGTCAATAATCGATACCTAAAACTTGAATTGTACTACTTCTGACTGGCTATTACATCAACTTAGAAGCTTCATCTATGTTCTACTATGGTGCTTTTAGTGTCTCCGCATACCGCAGCACGCGACATAGCTTTGCAGACGATAAGTACAACCGTTTCAGAGAGAAGATTTTCCAATGTGACGATCTGGCTTTAAGTCGATTCGATAACAAATGACGAAAACGAACGGATTTCTCAGGTTTTTACTACATATGAACACTTTTAACATTCTCCCTTGCAACTCGGCTGCTAGCCCTTTTTTCATGCAGAATCTTAAGGTCCTACCTCATGTCCAAGGCACCAACGCCAGCAAAAAGTCAATAATCGATACCTAAAACTTGAATTATACTACTTCTTACTGGCTATTACATCAACTTAGAAGCTTAATCTGTGTTCTACTATGGTGCTTTTAGTGTCTCCGCATACCTCAGCACGCGACATAGCTTTGCAGACGATAAGTACAACCGTTTCAGAGAGAAGAGCGGCCAATGTGACGATCTGGCTTTAAGTCGATTCGATAATAAATTGCGAAAACGGACGGATTTCTCAGGTTTTTACTACACATGAACACTTTTCGCATTCTCCCGTTCAACTCGGCTGCTAGTCCTCCTTTCATGCAGAATCTTAAGGTCCTAGCACACGTCCAAGGCACCAAAGCCAGCTACAAAGTCAATAATCGTTACCTAAAACTTGAATTGTACTACTTCTTACTGGCTATTACATCAATTTAGAAGCTTCATCTGTGTTCATTTATGGTGATTTTAGTGTCTCCGCATACCGCAGCACGCGACATAACTGTGCAGACGATAAGTACAACCGTTTCAGAGAGAAGAGGGGCCAATGTGACGATCTGGCTTTAAGTCGATTCGATAACAAATGACGAAAACGGACGGATTTCTCAGGTTTTTACTACATATGAACACTTTTCACATTCTCCCATGCAACCCGGCTGCTAGTCCTCCTTTCATGCAGAATCGTAAGGTCCTAGCTCACATCCAAGGCACCAAAGCCAGCTAAAAAGTCAATAATCGATACTTAAAACTTGAATTGTACTACTCCTTACTGGCTATTACATCAACTTAGAAGCTTAATCTGTGTTATACTATGGTGCTTTTAGTGTCTCCGCATACCGCAGCACGCGACATAGCTTTGCAGACGATAAGTACAACCGTTTCAGAGAGAAGGGCGGCCAATGTGACGATCTGGCTTTAAGTCGATTCGATAACAAATGACGAAAACGGATGGATTTCTCAGGTTTTTACTACATATGAACACTTTTCACATTCTCCCATGCAACTCGGCTGCTAGTCCTCCTTCCATGCAGAATCATAAGGACCTAGCTCATGCCAAAGGCACCAAAGCCAGCTAAAAAGTCAATAATCGATACCTAAAACTTGAATTGTACTTCTTCTTACTTGCTATTACATAAACTTAGAAGCTTCATCTGTGTTCTACTATGGTGCTTTTAGTGTCTCCGCATACCGCAGCACGCGACATAGCTGTGCAGACGATAAGTACAACCGTTTCAGAGAGAAGTACGGCCAATGTGACGATCTGGCTTTCAGTCGATTCGATAACAAATGACGAAAACGGACGGATTTCTCAGGTTTTTACTACATATGAACACTTTTCACATACTCCCGTGCAACGCGGCTGCTAGTCCTCCTTTCATGCGGAATCATTAGGTCCTAGCTCATGTCCAAGGTAAAACAGCAAGCTGAAAAGTAATAATCGATACCTAAAACTTGAATTGTACTACTTCTTACTGGCTATTACATCAACTTAGAAGCTTCATCTGTGTTCTACTACGGTGCTTTTAGTGTCTCCGCATACCGCAGCACGCGACATAGCTTTGCAGACGATAAGTACAACCGTTTCAGAGAGAAGAGCGGCCAATGTGGAGCACTGCTTTAAGTCGATTCGATAAGAAATTAAGAAAACGGACGGATTTCTCAGGTTTTTACTACATATGAACACTTTTCGCATCCTCCCGTGCAACTCGGCTGCTAGTCCTCCTTTCATGCAGAATCTTAAGGTCCTAGCTCATGTCCAAGGCACGAAAGCCAGCTAAAAAGTCATTATTCGATACCTAAATCTTGAATTGTACTACTCCTTACTGGCTATTACATCAACTTAGAAGCTTCATCTGTGTTCTACTATGGTGCTTTTAGTGTTTCCGCATACCGCAGCACGCGACATAGCTTTGCAGACGATAAGTACAACCGTTTCAGAGAGAAGAGCGGAAAATGTGACGATCAGGCTTCAAGTTGATTCGGTAACAAATGACGAAAACGGACGGATTTCTCAGGTTTTCACTACATATGAACACTTTTCACATACTCCCGTGCAACGCTGCTGCTAGTCCTCCTTTCATGCAGAATATTAAGGTCCTAGCTCATGTCCAAGGCACCAAAGCCAGCTACAAAGTCAATAATCGATACCTAAAACTTGAATTGTACTACTTCTCACTGGCTATTACATCAACTTAGAATCTTCATATGTGTTCTACTATGGTGCTTTTAGTGTTTCCGCATACCACAGCACGCGACAAAGCTGTGCAGACGATAAGTACAACCGTTTCAGAGAGAAGAGCGGCCAATGTGACGATCTGGCTTTAAGTCGATTCGATAACAAATGACGAAAATGGACGGATTTCTCAGGTTTTTACTACATATGAACACTTTTCACATACTCCCGTGCAACGCGGCTGCTACTCCTCCTTTCATGCGGAATCGTAAGGTCCTAGCTCATGTCCAAGGCACAAAAGCCAGCTAAAAAGTCAATAATCGATACCTAAAACTTGAGTTGTACTACTTCTCACTGGCTATCACATCAACTTAGAAGCTTCATCTGTGTTCTACTATGGTGCTTTTAGTGTCTCCGCATACTGCAGCACGCGACATAGCTTTGCAGACGATAAGTACAACCGTTTCAGAGAGAAGAGCGGCCAATGTGACGCACTGCTTGAAGTCGATTCGATAATAAATTACGAAAACGGGCGGATTCCTCACGTTTTTACTACATATGTACACTTTTCGCATCCTCCCGTGCAACTCGGCTGCTAGTCCTCCTTTCATGCAGAATCTTAAGGTCCTAGCTCATGTCCAATGCACCAAAGCCAGCGAAAAAGTCAATAATCGATACCTAAAACTTGAATTGTACTAATGCTTACTTGCTATTACATCAACTTAGAAGCTTCATCTGTGTTCTACTATGGTGCTTTTAGTGTCTCCGCATACTGCAGCACGCTACTTAGCTTTGCAGACGTTACGTACAACCGTTTCAGAGAGAAGAGGGGCCAATGTGACGATCTGGCTTTAAGTCGATTCGATAACAAATGACGAAAACGGACGGATTTCTCAGGTTTTTACTACATATGAACACTTTTCGCAATCTCCCGTGCAACTCGGCTGCTAGTCCTCCTTTCATGCTGAATCGTAAGGTCCTAGCTCATGTCCAAGGCACCAAAGCCAGCTAAAAAGTCAATATTCTATACCTAAAACTTGAATTGTACTACTTCTTACTGGCTATTACATCAACTAAGAAGCTTAATCTGTGTTCTACTATGGTGCTTTTAGTGTCTCCGCATACCGCAGCACGCGACATAGCTGTGCAGACGATAAGTACAACCGTTTCAGCGAGGAGAGGGGCCAATGTGACGATCTGGCTTTAAGTCGATTCGATAACAAATGACGAAAACGGACAGATTTCTCAGGTTTTTACTACATATGAACACTTTTTACATTCTCCCGTGCAACTCGGCTGCTAGTCCTCCTTTCATGCAGAATCGTAAGGTCCTAGCTCTTGACCAAGGCACCAAAGCCAGCAAAAAAGTCAATAATCGATACCTAAATCTTGAATTGTACTACTTCTTACTTTCTATTACATCAACTTTGAAGCTTCATCTGTGTTCTACTATGGTGCTTTTAGTGTCTCCGCATACCGAAGCACGCGACATAGCTTTGCAGACGATAAGTACAACCGTTTCAGAGAGAAGAGCGGCCAATGTGACGCACTGCTTTAAGTCGATTCGATAATAAATTTCGAAAACGGACGGATTTCTCAGGTTTTTACTACATATGAACACTTTTCACATTCTCACATGCAACTCGGCTGCTAGTCCTCCTTTCATGCAGAATCATTAGGTCCTAGCTCATGTCCAAGGCAAAAAAGCAAGCTGAAAAGTAATAATCGATACCTAAAACTTGAATTGTACTACTTCTTACTGGCTATTACATCAACTTAGAAGCTTCATCTGTGTTCTACTACGGTGCTTTTAGTGTCTCCGCATACCGCAGCACGCGACATAGCTTTGCAGACGATAAGTACAACCGTTTCAGAGAGAAGAGCGGCCAATGTGGAGCACTGCTTTAAGTCGATTCGATAAGAAATTAAGAAAACGGACGGATTTCTCAGGTTTTTACTACATATGAACACTTTTCGCATCCTCCCATGCAACTCGGCTGCTAGTCCTCCTTTCATGCAGAATCTTAAGGTCCTAGCTCATGTCCAAGGCACGAAAGCCAGCTAAAAAGTCAATATTCGATACCTAAAACTTGAATTGTACTACTCCTTACTGGCTATTACATCAACTTAGAAGCTTCATCTGTGTTCTACTATGGTGCTTTTAGTGTCTCCGCATACCGCAGCACGCGACATAGCTTTGCAGACGATAAGTACAACCGTTTCAGAGAGAAGAGCGGCCAATGTGACGATCAGGCTTGAAGTTGATTCGGTAACAAATGACGAAAACGGACGGATTTCTCAGGTTTTCACTACATATGAACACTTTTCACATACTCCCGTGCAACGCTGCTGCTAATCCTCCTTTCATAAAGAATATTAAGGTCCTAGCTCATGTCCAAGGCACCAAAGCCAGCTACAAAGTCAATAATCGATACCTAAAACTTGAATTGTACTACTTCTCACTGGCTATCACATCAACTTAGAAGCTTCATCTGTGTTCTACTATGGTGCTTTTAGTGTCTCCGCATACTGCAGCACGCGACATAGCTTTGCAGACGATAAGTACAACCGTTTCAGAGAGGAGAGGGGCCAATGTGATGATCTGGCTTTAAGTCGATTCGATAACAAATGACGAAAACGGACGGATTTCTCAGGTTTTTACTACATATGAACACTTTTCGCATCCTCCCGTGCAACTCGGCTGCTAGTCCTCCTTTCATGCAGAATCTTAAGGTCCTAGCTCATGTCCAAGGCTCCAAAGCCAGCTAAAAAGTCAATATTCGATACCTAAAACTTGAATTGTACTACTCCTTACTGGCTATTACATCAACTTAGAAGCTTCATCTGTGTTCTACTATGGTGCTTTTAGTGTCTCCGCATACCGCAGCACGCGACATAGCTTTGCAGTCGATAAGTACAACCGTTTCAGAGAGAAGAGCGGCCAATGTGACGATCAGGCTTCAAGTTGATTCGGTAACAAATGACGATAACGAACGGATTTCTCAGGTTTTTACTACATATGAACACTTTTCGCATCCTCCCGTGCAACTCGGCAGCTAGTCCTCCTTTCATGCAGAGTCTTAAGGTCCTAGCTCATGTCCAAGGCACCAAAGCCATCTAAAAAGTCAATATTCGATACCTAAAACGTGAATTGTACTACTCCTTACTGGCTATTACATCAACTTAGATGCTGAATCTGTGTTCTACTATGGTGCTTTTAGTGTCTCCGCATACCGCAGCACGCGACATAGCTTTGCAGACGATAAGTACAACCGTTTCAGAGAGAAGAGCGGCCAATGTGACGATCTGGCTTCAAGTTGATTCGATAACAAATGACGAAAACGGACGGATTTCTCAGGTTTTTACTACATATGAACACTTTTCACATTCTCCCATGCAACTCGGCTGCTAGTCCTCCTTTCATGCTGAATCTTAAGGACATAGCTCATGCCCAAGGCACCAAAGCCAGCTAAAAAGTCAATAATCGATACCTAAAACTTGAATTGTACTACTTCTTACTGGCTATTACATCAACTTAGAAGCTTCATCTGTGTTCCACTATGGTGATTTTAGTGTCACCGCATACCGCAGCACGCGACATAGCTTTGCAGACGATAAGTACAACCGTTTCAGAGAGGAGAGCGACCAATGTGACGATATGGCTTTGAGTCGATTCGATAACAAATGACGAAAACGAACGTATTTCTCAGGTTTTTAATACAAATGAACACTTTTCACATTCTCCCGTGCAACTCGGCTGCTAGTCCTCTTTTCATGCAGAAACTTATGGCCCCAGCTCATGTCCAAGGCACCAAAGAAGGGTAAAAAGTCAATAATCGATACCTAAATCTTGAATTGTACTACTTCTTACTGGCTATTACATCAACTTAGAAGCTTCATCTGTGTTCTACTATGGTGCTTTATGTATCTCCGCATACCGCAGCACACGACATAGCTTTGCAGACGATAAGTACAACCGTTTCAGAGAGAAGAGCGGCCAATGTAACGATCTGTTTTTAAGTCGATTCGATAACAAATGACGAAAACGGTCGGATTTCTCAGTTTTTTACTACATATGAACAATTTTTACATTCTCCCGTGCAACTCGGCTGCTAGTCCTTCTTTCATGCAGAATCGTAAGGTCCTAGCTCATGTCCGAGTCACCAAAGCCAGCAAAAAAGTCAATAATCGATACCTAAATCTTGAATGGTACTACTTCTTACTGGCTATTACATCAACTTTGAAGCTTCATCTGTGTTCTACTATGGTGCTTTTAGTGTCTCCGCATACCGCAGCACGCGACATAGCTTTGCAGACGATAAGTACAACCGTTTCAGAGAGAAGAGCGGCCAATGTGACGATCTGGCTTTAAGTCGATTCGATAATAAATGACGAAAACGGACGGATTTCTAAGGTTTTTACTACATATGAACACTTTTTACATTATCCCGTTTAACTCGGCTGCTAGTCCTACTTTCATGCAGAATCGTAAGGTCCTAGATCATGTCCAAGGCACCAAAGCCAGCCAAAAAGTCAATAATCGATACCTAAATCTTGAATTGTACTACTTCTTACTGGCTATTACATCAACTTAGAAGCTTCATCAGTGTTCCACTATGGTGATTTTAGTGTCACCGCATACCGCAGCACGCGACATAGCTTTGCAGACGATAAGAACAACCGTTTCAGAGAGAAGAGGGACCAATGTGACGATCTGGCTTTAAGTCGATTCGATAACAAATGACGAAAATGGACGGATTTCTCAGGTTTTTACTACATATGAACACTTTTCACTTACTCCCGTGTAACGCGGCTGCTAGTCCTCCTTTCATGCAGAATCGTAAGGTCCTAGCTCATGTCCAAGGCACCAAAGCTAGCAAAAAAGTCAATAATCGATACCTAAATCTTGAATTGTACTACTTCTTACTGGCTTTTACATCAACTTTGAAGCTTCATCTGTGTTCTACTATGGTGCTTTTAGTGTCTCTTCATACCGCAGCACGCGACATAGCTTTGCAGACGATAAGCACAACCGTTTCAGAGAGAAGAGCGGCCAATGTGACGCACTGCTTTAAGTCGATTCGATAATAAATTACGAAAACGGACGGATTTCTCAGGTTTTTACTACATATGAACACTTTTCGCATCCTCCCGTGCAACTCGGCTGCTAGTCCTCCTTTCATGCAGAGTCTTAAGGTCCTAGCTCATGTCCAAGGCACCAAAGCCAGCTAAAAAGTCAATATTCGATACCTAAAACGTGAATTGTACTACTCCTTACTGGTTATTACATCAACTTAGAACCTTAATCTGTGTTCTACAATGGTGCTTTTAGTGTCTCCGCATACCGCAGCACGCGACATAGCTTTGCAGACGATAAGTACAACCGTTTCAGAGAGAAGAGCGGCCAATGTGACGATCTGGCTTCAAGTTGATTCGATAACAAATGACGAAAGCGGACGGTTTTCTCAGGTTTTTACTAAATATGAACACTTTTCACATTCTCCCATACAACTCGGCTGCTAGTCCTCCTTTCATGCAGAATCTGAAGGACATAGCTCATGACCAAAGCACCAAAGCCTGCTAAAAAGTCAATAATCGATACCTAAAACTTGAATTGTACTACTTCTTACTGGCTATTACATCAACTTAGAAGCCTCATCTGTGTTCCACTATGGTGATTTTAGTGTCTCCGCATACCGCAGCACGCGACATAGCTTTGCAGACGATAAGTACAACCGTTTCAGAGAGAAGAGCGACCAATGTGACGATCGGGCTTTGAGTCGATTCGATAACAAATGACGAAAACGGACGGATTTCTCAGGTTTTTAATACATATGAACACTTTTCACATTCTCCCGTGCAACTCGGCTGCTAGTTCTCCTTTCATGCAGAATATTAAGGTCCTACCTCATGTCCAAGGCACCAAAGCCAGCTACAAAGTCAATAATCGATACCTAAAACTTGAATTGTACTACTTCTCACTGGCTATCACATCAACTTAGAAGCTTCATCTGTGTTCTACTATGGTGCTTTTAGTGTCTCCGCATACTGCAGCACGCGACATAGCTTTGCAGACGATAAGTACAACCGTTTCAGAGAGGAGAGGGGCCAATGTGATGATCTGGCTTTAAGTCGATTCGATAACAAATGACGAAAACGGACGGATTTCTCAGGTTTTTACTACATATGAACACTATTTACATTCTCCCGTGCAACTCAGCTGCTAGTCCTCCTTTCATGCAGAATCGTAATGTCCTAGCTCATGTCCAAGGCACCAAAGCTAGCAAAAAAGTTAATAATCGATACCTAAAACCTACCTATGAACACTATTTACATTCTCCCGTGCAACTCGGCTGCTAGTCCTCCTTTCATGCAGAATCGTAATGTCCTAGCTCATGTCAAAGGCACCAAAGCTAGCAAAAAAGTTAATAATCGATACCTAAATCTTGAATTGTACTACTTCTTACTGGCTATTACATTAACTTTGAAGCTTCATCTGTGTTCTACTATGGTGCTTTTAGTGTCTCCGCATACCGCAGCACGCGACATAGCTTTGCAGACGATAAGTACAACCGTTTCAGAGAGAAGAGCGGCCAAAGTGACGCACTGCTTTAAGTCGATTCGATAATAAATTACGAAAACGGACGGATTTCTCAGGTTTTTACTACATATGAACACTTTTCGCATCCTCCCGTGCAACTCGGCTGCTAGTCCTCCTTTCATGCAGAGTCTTAAGGTCCTAGCTCATGCCCAAGGCACCAAAGCCAGCTAAAAAGTCAATAATCGATACCTAAAACTTGAATTGTACTACTTCTTACTGGCTATTACATCAACTTAGAAGCTTCATCTGTGTTCCACTATGGTGAGTTTAGTGTCTCCGCATACCGCAGCACGCGACATAGCTTTGCAGACGATAAGTACAACCGTTTCAGAGAGGAGAGCGACCAATGTGACGATCTGGCTTTGAGTCGATTCTATAACAAATGACGAAAACGAACGGATTTCTTAGGTTTTTACTACATATGAACACTTTTAACATTGTCCCTTGCAACTCGACTGCTAGTCCTCCTTTCATGCAGAATCTTAAGGTCCTAGCTCATGTCCAAGGCACCAAAGCCAGCAAAAAGTCCATAATCGATACCTAAAACCTGAATTGTACTACTTCTAACTATCTATTACATCAACTTAGAAGCTTAATCTGTGTTCTACTATGGTGCTTTTAGTGTGTCCGCATACCACAGCACGCGACATAGCTTTGCAGACGATAAGTACAACCGTTTCAGAGAGAAGAGCGGCCAATGTGACGCACTGCTTTAAGTCGATTCGATAATAAATTACGAAAACGGACGGATTTCTCAGGTTTTTACTACATATGCACACTTTTCGCATCCTCCCGTGCAACTCGGCTGCTAGTCCTCCTTTCATGCAGAATCTTAAGGTCCTAGCTCATGTCCAAGGCACCAAAGCCAGCTAAAAAGTCAATATTCGATACCTAAAACGTGAATTGTACTACTCCTTACTGGTTATTACATCAACTTAGAACCTTAATCTGTGTTCTACAATGGTGCTTTTAGTGTCTCCGCATACCGCAGCACGCGACATAGCTTTGCAGACGATAAGTACAACCGTTTCAGAGAGAAGAGCGGCCAATGTGACGATCTGGCTTCAAGTTGATTCGATAACAAATGACGAAAGCGGACGGTTTTCTCAGGTTTTTACTAAATATGAACACTTTTCACATTCTCCCATACAACTCGGCTGCTAGTCCTCCTTTCATGCAGAATCTGAAGGACATAGCTCATGACCAAAGCACCAAAGCCTGCTAAAAAGTCAATAATCGATACCTAAAACTTGAATTGTACTACTTCTTACTGGCTATTACATCAACTTAGAAGCCTCATCTGTGTTCCACTATGGTGATTTTAGTGTCTCCGCATACCGCAGCACGCGACATAGCTTTGCAGACGATAAGTACAACCGTTTCAGAGAGAAGAGCGACCAATGTGACGATCGGGCTTTGAGTCGATTCGATAACAAATGACGAAAACGGACGGATTTCTCAGGTTTTTAATACATATGAACACTTTTCACATTCTCCCGTGCAACTCGGCTGCTAGTTCTCCTTTCATGCAGAATATTAAGGTCCTAGCTCATGTCCAAGGCACCAAAGCCAGCTACAAAGTCAATAATCGATACCTAAAACTTGAATTGTACTACTTCTCACTGGCTATCACATCAACTTAGAAGCTTCATCTGTGTTCTACTATGGTGCTTTTAGTGTCTCCGCATACTGCAGCACGCGACATAGCTTTGCAGACGATAAGTACAACCGTTTCAGAGAGGAGAGGGGCCAATGTGATGATCAGGCTTTAAGTCGATTCGATAACAAATGACGAAAACGGACGGATTTCTCAGGTTTTTACTACATATGAACACTATTTACATTCTCCCGTGCAACTCAGCTGCTAGTCCTCCTTTCATGCAGAATCGTAATGTCCTAGCTCATGTCCAAGGCACCAAAGCTAGCAAAAAAGTTAATAATCGATACCTAAAACCTACCTATGAACACTATTTACATTCTCCCGTGCAACTCGGCTGCTAGTCCTCCTTTCATGCAGAATCGTAATGTCCTAGCTCATGTCAAAGGCACCAAAGCTAGCAAAAAAGTTAATAATCGATACCTAAATCTTGAATTGTACTACTTCTTACTGGCTATTACATTAACTTTGAAGCTTCATCTGTGTTCTACTATGGTGCTTTTAGTGTCTCCGCATACCGCAGCACGCGACATAGCTTTGCAGACGATAAGTACAACCGTTTCAGAGAGAAGAGCGGCCAAAGTGACGCACTGCTTTAAGTCGATTCGATAATAAATTACGAAAACGGACGGATTTCTCAGGTTTTTACTACATATGAACACTTTTCGCATCCTCCCGTGCAACTCGGCTGCTAGTCCTCCTTTCATGCAGAGTCTTAAGGTCCTAGCTCATGCCCAAGGCACCAAAGCCAGCTAAAAAGTCAATAATCGATACCTAAAACTTGAATTGTACTACTTCTTACTGGCTATTACATCAACTTAGAAGCTTCATCTGTGTTCCACTATGGTGAGTTTAGTGTCTCCGCATACCGCAGCACGCGACATAGCTTTGCAGACGATAAGTACAACCGTTTCAGAGAGGAGAGCGACCAATGTGACGATCTGGCTTTGAGTCGATTCGATAACAAATGACGAAAACGAACGGATTTCTTAGGTTTTTACTACATATGAACACTTTTAACATTGTCCCTTGCAACTCGACTGCTAGTCCTCCTTTCATGCAGAATCTTAAGGTCCTAGCTCATGTCCAAGGCACCAAAGCCAGCAAAAAGTCCATAATCGATACCTAAAACCTGAATTGTACTACTTCTAACTATCTATTACATCAACTTAGAAGCTTAATCTGTGTTCTACTATGGTGCTTTTAGTGTCTCCGCATACCACAGCACGCGACATAGCTTTGCAGACGATAAGTACAACCGTTTCAGAGAGAAGAGCGGCCAATGTGACGCACTGCTTTAAGTCGATTCGATAATAAATTACGAAAACGGACGGATTTCTCAGGTTTTTACTACATATGCACACTTTTCGCATCCTCCCGTGCAACTCGGCTGCTAGTCCTCCTTTCATGCAGAATCTTAAGGTCCTAGCTCATGTCCAAGGCACCAAAGCCAGCTAAAAAGTCAATATTCGATACCTAAAACTTGAATTGTACTACCTCTCACTGGCTATCACAGCAACTTAGAAGCTTCATCTGTGTTCTACTATGGTGCTTTTAGTGTCTCCGCATACTGCAGCACGCGACATAGCTTTGCAGACGATAAGTACAACCGTTTCAGAGAGGAGAGGGGCCAATGTGATGAGCTGGCTTTAAGTCGATTCGATAACAAATGACGAAAACGGACGGATTTCTCAGGTTTTTACTACATATGAACACTATTTACATTCTCCCGTGCAACTCGGCTGCTAGTCCTCCTTTCATGCTGAAACTTAAGGACATAGCTCATGCCCAAGGCACCAAAGCCAGCTAAAAAGTCAATAATCGATACCTAAAACTTGAATTGTACTACTTCTTACTGGCTATTACATCAACTTAGAAGCTTCATCTGTGTTCTACTATGGTGCTTTTAGTGTCTCTTCATACCGCAGCACGCGACATAGCTTTGCAGACGATAAGTACAACCGTTTCAGAGAGAAGAGCGGCCAATGTGACGCACTGCTTTAAGTCGATTCGATAATAAATTACGAAAACGGACGGATTTCTCAGGTTTTTACTACATATGAACACTTTTCACATCCTCCCGTGCAACTCGGCTACTAGTCCTCCTTTCATGCAGAATCTTAAGGTCCTAGCTCATGTCCAAGGCACCTAAACCAGCTAAAAAGTCAATATTCGATACCTAAAACTTGAATTATACTACTCCTTACTGGCTATTACATCAACTTAGAAGCTTCATCTGTGTTCTACTATGGTGCTTTTAGTGTCTCCGCATACCGCAGCACGCGACATAGCTTTGCAGACGATAAGTACAACCGTTTCAGAGAGGAGAGGGGCCAATGTGATGAGCTGGCTTTAAGTCGATTCGATAACAAATGACGAAAACGGACGGATTTCTCAGGTTTTTACTACATATGAACACTATTTACATTCTCCCGTGCAACTCGGCTGCTAGTCCTCCTTTCATGCTGAAACTTAAGGACATAGCTCATGCCCAAGGCACCAAAGCCAGCTAAAAAGTCAATAATCGATACCTAAAACTTGAATTGTACTACTTCTTACTGGCTATTACATCAACTTAGAAGCTTCATCTGTGTTCTACTATGGTGCTTTTAGTGTCTCTTCATACCGCAGCACGCGACATAGCTTTGCAGACGATAAGTACAACCGTTTCAGAGAGAAGAGCGGCCAATGTGACGCACTGCTTTAAGTCGATTCGATAATAAATTACGAAAACGGACGGATTTCTCAGGTTTTTACTACATATGAACACTTTTCACATCCTCCCGTGCAACTCGGCTGCTAGTCCTCCTTTCATGCAGAATATTAAGGTCCTAGCTCATGTCCAAGGCACCAAAGCCAGCTACAAAGTCAATAATCGATACCTAAAACTTGAATTGTACTACTTCTCACTGGCTATCACATCAACTTAGAAGCTTCATCTGTGTTCTACTATGGTGCTTTTAGTGTCTCCGCATACTGCAGCACGCGACATAGCTTTGCAGACGATAAGTACAACCGTTTCAGAGAGGAGAGGGGCCAATGTGATGATCTGGCTTTAAGTCGATTCGATAACAAATGACGAAAACGGACGGATTTCTCAGGTTTTTACTACATATGAACACTATTTACATTCTCCCGTGCAACTCAGCTGCTAGTCCTCCTTTCATGCAGAATCGTAATGTCCTAGCTCATGTCCAAGGCACCAAAGCTAGCAAAAAAGTTAATAATCGATACCTAAAACCTACCTATGAACACTATTTACATTCTCCCGTGCAACTCGGCTGCTAGTCCTCCTTTCATGCAGAATCGTAATGTCCTAGCTCATGTCCAAGGCACCAAAGCTAGCAAAAAAGTTAATAATCGATACCTAAATCTTGAATTGTACTACTTCTTACTGGCTATTACATTAACTTTGAAGCTTCATCTGTGTTCTACTATGGTGCTTTTAGTGTCTCCGCATACCGCAGCACGCGACATAGCTTTGCAGACGATAAGTACAACCGTTTCAGAGAGAAGAGCGGCCAAAGTGACGCACTGCTTTAAGTCGATTCGATAATAAATTACGAAAACGGACGGATTTCTCAGGTTTTTACTACATATGAACACTTTTCGCATCCTCCCGTGCAACTCGGCTGCTAGTCCTCCTTTCATGCAGAGTCTTAAGGTCCTAGCTCATGCCCAAGGCACCAAAGCCAGCTAAAAAGTCAATAATCGATACCTAAAACTTGAATTGTACTACTTCTTACTGGCTATTACATCAACTTAGAAGCTTCATCTGTGTTCCACTATGGTGAGTTTAGTGTCTCCGCATACCGCAGCACGCGACATAGCTTTGCAGACGATAAGTACAACCGTTTCAGAGAGGAGAGCGACCAATGTGACGATCTGGCTTTGAGTCGATTCGATAACAAATGACGAAAACGAACGGATTTCTTAGGTTTTTACTACATATGAACACTTTTCACTTACTCCCGTGTAACGCGGCTGCTAGTCCTCCTTTCATGCAGAATCGTAAGGTCTTAGCTCATGTCTAAGGCACCAAAGCTAGCAAAAAAGTCAATAATCGATACCTAAATCTTGAATTGTACTACTTCTTACTGGCTTTTACATCAACTTAGAAGCTTCATCTGTGTTCCGCTATGGTGATTTTAGTGCCTCCGCATACCGCAGCACGCGACATAGCTTTGCAGACGATAAGTACAACCGTTTCAGAAAGAAGAGGGGCAAATGTGACGATCTGGCTTTAAGTCGATTCGATAACAAATGACAAAAACGAACGGATTTCTCAGGTTTTTACTACATATGAACACTTTTAACATTGTCCCTTGCAACTCGACTGCTAGTCCTCCTTTCATGCAGAATCTTAAGGTCCTAGCTCATGTCCAAGGCACCAAAGCCAGCAAAAAGTCCATAATCGATACCTAAAACCTGAATTGTACTACTTCTAACTATCTATTACATCAACTTAGAAGCTTAATCTGTGTTCTACTATGGTGCTTTTAGTGTCTCCGCATACCACAGCACGCGACATAGCTTTGCAGACGATAAGTACAACCGTTTCAGAGAGAAGAGCGGCCAATGTGACGCACTGCTTTAAGTCGATTCGATAATAAATTACGAAAACGGACGGATTTCTCAGGTTTTTACTACATATGCACACTTTTCGCATCCTCCCGTGCAACTCGGCTGCTAGTCCTCCTTTCATGCAGAATCTTAAGGTCCTAGCTCATGTCCAAGGCACCAAAGCCAGCTAAAAAGTCAATATTCGATACCTAAAACTTGAATTGTACTACTTCTCACTGGCTATCACAGCAACTTAGAAGCTTCATCTGTGTTCTACTATGGTGCTTTTAGTGTCTCCGCATACTGCAGCACGCGACATAGCTTTGCAGACGATAAGTACAACCGTTTCAGAGAGGAGAGGGGCCAATGTGATGAGCTGGCTTTAAGTCGATTCGATAACAAATGACGAAAACGGACGGATTTCTCAGGTTTTTACTACATATGAACACTATTTACATTCTCCCGTGCAACTCGGCTGCTAGTCCTCCTTTCATGCTGAAACTTAAGGACATAGCTCATGCCCAAGGCACCAAAGCCAGCTAAAAAGTCAATAATCGATACCTAAAACTTGAATTGTACTACTTCTTACTGGCTATTACATCAACTTAGAAGCTTCATCTGTGTTCTACTAAGGTGCTTTTAGTGTCTCTTCATACCGCAGCACGCGACATAGCTTTGCAGACGATAAGTACAACCGTTTCAGAGAGAAGAGCGGCCAATGTGACGCACTGCTTTAAGTCGATTCGATAATAAATTACGAAAACGGACGGATTTCTCAGGTTTTTACTACATATGAACACTTTTCACATCCTCCCGTGCAACTCGGCTACTAGTCCTCCTTTCATGCAGAATCTTAAGGTCCTAGCTCATGTCCAAGGCACCTAAACCAGCTAAAAAGTCAATATTCGATACCTAAAACTTGAATTATACTACTCCTTACTGGCTATTACATCAACTTAGAAGCTTCATCTGTGTTCTACTATGTGGCTTTTAGTGTCTCCGCATACCGCAGCACGCGACATAGCTTTGCAGACGATAAGTACAACCGTTTCAGAGAGAAGAGCGGCCAAAGTGACGCACTGCTTTAAGTCGATTCGATAATAAATTAAGAAAACGGACGGATTTCACAGGTTTTTACTACATATGAACACTTTTCGCATCCTCCCGTGCAACTCGGCTGCTAGTCCTCCTTTCATGCAGAGTCTTAAGGTCCTAGCTCATGTCCAAGGCACCAAAGCAATCTAAGAAGTCAATATTCGATACCTAAAACGTGAATTGTACTACTCCTTACTGGCTATTACATCAACTTAGAAGCTTAATCTGTGTTCTACTATGGTGCTTTTAGTGTCTCCGCATACCGCAGCTCGTGACATAGCTTTGCAGACGATAAGTACAACCGTTTCAGAGAGAAGAGCGGCCAATGTGACGATCTGGCTTCAAGTTGATTCGATAACAAATGACGAAAACGGACGGATTTCTCAGGTTTTTACTACCTATGAACACTTTTCACATTCTCCCATGCAACTCGGCTGCTAGTCCTCCTTTCATGCTGAATCTTAAGGACATAGCTCATGCCCAAGGCACCAAAGCCAGCTAAAAAGTCAATAATCGATACCTAAAACTTGAATTGTACTACTTCTTACTGGCTATTACATCAACTTAGAAGCTTCATCTGTGTTCCACTATGGTGATTTTAGTGTCTCCGCATACCGCAGCACGCGACATAGCTTTGCAGACGATAAGTACAACCGTTTCAGAGAGGAGAGCGACCAATGTGACGATCTGGCTTTGAGTCGATTCGATAACAAATGACGAAAACGAACGGATTTCTCAGGTTTTTAATACATATGAACACTTTTCACATTCTCCCGTGCAACTCGGCTGCTAGTCCTCCTTTCATGCAGAATCGTAAGGTATTAGCTCATGTCCTAGGCACCAAAGCCAGCAAAAAAGTCAATAATCGATACCTAAATCTTGAATTGTACTACTTCTTACTGGCTATTACATCAACTTTGAAGCTTCATCTGTGTTCTACTATGGTGCTTTTAGTGTCTCCGCATACCGCAGCATGCGACATAGCTTTGAAGACGATAAGTACAACCTTTTCAGAGAGAAGAGCGGCCAATGTAACGATCTGGCTTTAAGTCGATTCGATAATAAATGACGAAAACAGACGGATTACTCAGGTTTTTACTACATATGAACCCTTTTCTCATTCTCCCATGCAACTCGGCTGCTAGTCCTCCTTTCATGCAGAATCATAAGGTCCTAGCTCATGTCCAAGGCACAAAAGACAGGTAAAAAGTCAATAATCGATACCTAAAACTTGAATTGTACTACTTCTTACTGGCTATTACATCAACTTAGAAGCTTCATCTGTGTTCTACTATGGTGCTTTTAGTGTCTCTTCATACCGCAGCACGCGACATAGCTTTGCAGACGATAAGTACAACCGTTTCAGAGAGAAGAGCGGCCAATGTGACGCACTGCTTTAAGTCGATTCGATAATAAATTACGAAAACGGACGGATTTCTCAGGTTTTTACTACATATGAACACTTTTCACATCCTCCCGTGCAACTCGGCTGCTAGTCCTCCTTTCATGCAGAATCTTAAGGTAATAGCTCATGTCCAAGGCACCTAAACCAGCTAAAAAGTCAATATTCGATACCTATAACTTGAATTGTACTACTTCTTAGTGGCTATTACATCAACTTAGAAGCTTCATCTGTGTTCCACTATGGTGATTTTAGTGTCTCCGCATACCGCAGCACACGACATAGCTTTGCAGACGATTAGTACAACCGTTTCAGAGAGAAGAGCGGCCAATGTGACGATCTGGCTTTTAGTCGATTCGATAACAAATGACGAAAATGGACGGTTTTCTCAGGTTTTTACTACATATGAACTCTTTTCACATTCTCCCATGCAACTCGGCTGCTAGTCCTCCTTCTATGCGGAATCATAAGGTCCTAGCTCATGTCCAAGGCACAATAGCCAGCTAAAAAGTCAATAATCGACACCTAAAACTTGAATTGTACTACTTCTTACTGGCTATTACAACTTAGAAGCTTAATCTGTGTTCTACTATGGTGCTTTTAGTGTCTCCGCATACCGCAGCACGCGACATAGCTTTGCAGACGATAAGTACAACCGTTTCAGAGAGAAGAGCGGCCAATGTGACGATCTGGCTTTAAGTCGATTCGATAACAAATGACGGAAACGGACGGATTTCTCAGGTTTTTACTACATATGAACACTTTTCGCATTTTCCCGTGCAACTCGGCTGCTAGTCCTCCTTTCATGCAGAATCTTAAGGTCCTAGCTCATGTCCAAGGCACCAAAGCCAGCGAAAAATTCAATATTCGATACCTAAAACTTGAATAGTACTACTCCTTACTGGCTATTACATCAACTTAGAAGCTTCATCTGTGTTCTACTATGGTGCTTTTAGTGTCTCCGCATACTGCAGCACGCGACATAGCTTTGCAGACGATAAGTACAACCGTTTCAGAGACAAGAGCGGGCAATGTGATGATCTGGCTTCAAGTTGATTCGATAATAACTGACGAAAAAGGACCGATTTCTCAGGTTTTTACTACATATGAACACCTTTCACATTCTCCCATGCAACTCGGCTGCTAGTCCTCCTTTCATGCAGAATCTTAAGGACATAGCTCTTGTCCAAGGCACCAAAGCCAGCTAAAAAGTCAATAATGGTTTCCTAAAACTTGAATTGTACTACTTCTCACTGGCTATTACATCAACTTAGAAGCTTCATCTGTGTTCCACTATGGTGATTTTAGTGTCTCCGCATACCGCAGCACACGACATAGCTTTGCAGACGATTAGTACAACCGTTTCAGAGAGAAGAGCGGCCAATGTGACGATCTGGCTTTTAGTCGATTCGATAACAAATGACGAAAACGGACGGATTTCTCAGGTTTTTACTACATATGAACAATTTTTACATTCTCCCGTGCAACTCGGCTGCTAGTCCTCCTTTCATGCAGAATCGTAAGGTCCTAGCTCATGTCCTAGGCACCAAAGACAGCAAAAAAGTCAAAAATTGATACCTAAATCTTGAATTGTACTACTTCTTACTGGCTATTACATCAACTTTGAAGCTTCATTTGTTTTCTACTATGGTGCTTTTAGTGTCTCCGCATTCCGCAGCACGCGACATAGCTTTGCAGACGATAAGTACAATCGTTTCAGAGAGAAGAGCGGCCAATGTGACGATCTGGCATTAAGTCGATTCGATAATAAATTACGAAAACGGACGGATTTCTCAGGTTTTTACTACATATGAACACTTTTCACATCCTCCCGTGCAACTCGGCTGCTAGTCCTCCTTTCATGCAGAATCTTAAGGTCGTAGCTCATGTCCAAGGCACCAAAGAAGGGTAAAAAGTCAATAATCGATACCTAAATCTTGAATTGTACTACTTCTTACTGGCTATTACATCAACTTAGAAGCTTCATCTGTGTTCTACTATGGTGCTTTATGTATCTCCGCATACCGCAGCACACGACATAGCTTTGCAGACGATAAGTACAACCGTTTCAGAGAGAAGAGCGGCGAATGTAACGATCTGGCTTTAAGTCGATTCGATAACAAATGACGAAAACGGACGGATTTCTCAGTTTTTTACTACATATGAACAATTTTTACATTCTCCGGTGCAACTCGGCTGCTAGTCCTTCTTTCATGCAGAATCGTAAGGTCCTAGCTCATGTCCGAGTCACCAAAGCCAGCAAAAAAGTCAATAATCGATACCTAAATCTTGAATTGTACCACTTCTTACTGGCTATTACATCAACTTTGAAGCTTCATCTGTGTTCTACTATGGTGCTTTTAGTGTCTCCGCATACCGCAGCACGCGACATAGCTTTGCAGACGATAAGTACAACCGTTTCAGAGAGAAGAGCGGCCAATGTGACGATCTGGCTTTAAGTCGATTCGATAATAAATGACGAAAACGGACGGATTTCTAAGGTTTTTACTACATATGAACACTTTTTACATTATCCCGTTTAACTCGGCTGCTAGTCCTACTTTCATGCAGAATCGTAAGGTCCTAAATCATGTCCAAGGCACCAAAGCCAGCAAAAAAGTCAATAATCGATACCTAAATCTTGAATTGTACTACTTCTTACTGGCTATTACATCAACTTAGAAGCTTCATCAGTGTTCCACTATGGTGATTTTAGTGTCACCGCATACCGCAGCACGCGACATTGCTTTGCAGACGATAAGAACAACCGTTTCAGAGAGAAGAGGGGCCAATGTGACGATCAGGCTTTAAGTCGATTCGATAACAAATGACGAAAATGGACGGATTTCTCAGGTTTTTACTACATATGAACACTTTTCACTTACTCCCGTGTAACGCGGCTGCTAGTCCTCCTTTCGTGCAGAATCGTAAGGTCCTAGCTCATGTCCAAGGCACCAAAACTAGCAAAAAAGTCAATAATCGATACCTAAATCTTGAATTGTACTACTTCTTACTGGCTTTTACATCAACTTTGAAGCTTCATCTGTGTTCTACTATGGTGCTTTTAGTGTCTCTTCATACCGCAGCACGCGACATAGCTTTGCAGACGATAAGTACAACCGTTTCAGAGAGAAGAGCGGCCAATGTGACGCACTGCTTTAAGTCGATTCGATAATAAATTACGAAAACGGACGGATTTCTCAGGTTTTTACTACATATGAACACTTTTCGCATCCTCCCGTGCAACTCGGCTGCTAGTCCTCCTTTCATGCAGAGTCTTAAGGTCCTAGCTCATGTCCAAGGCACCAAAGCAATCTAAGAAGTCAATATTCGATACCTAAAACGTGAATTGTACTACTCCTTACTGGCTATTACATCAACTTAGAAGCTTAATCTGTGTTCTACAATGGTGCTTTTAGTGTCTCCGCATACCGCAGCACGCGACATAGCTTTGCAGACGATAAGTACAACCGTTTCAGAGAGAAGAGCGGCCAATGTGACGATCTGGCTTCAAGTTGATTCGATAACAAATGACGAAAACGGACGGATTTCTCAGGTTTTTACTACATATGAACACTTTTCACATTCCCCCATGCAACTCGGCTGCTAGTCCTCCTTTCATGCACAATCTTAAGGACATAGCTCATGACCAAAGCACCAAAGCCAGCTAAAAAGTCAATAATCGATACCTAAAACTTGAATTGTACTACTTCTTACTGGCTATTACATCAACTTAGAAGCTTCATCTGTATTCCACTATGGTGATTTTAGTGTCTCCGCATACCGCAGCACGCGACATAGCTTTGCAGACGATAAGTACAACCGTTTCAGAGAGAAGAGCGACCAATGTGACGATCTGGCTTTGAGACGATTCGATAACAAATGACGAAAACGGAATGATTTCTCAGGTTTTTAATACATATGAACACTTTTCACATTCTCCCGTGCAACTCGGCTGCTAGTCCTCGCTTCATGCAGAATCTTAAGGCCCCAGCTCATGTCCAAGGCACCAAAGAAGGGTAAAAAGTCAATAATCGATACCTAAATCTTGAATTGTACTACTTCTTACTGGCTATTACATCAACTTAGAAGCTTCATCTGTATTCCACTATGGTGATTTTAGTGTCTCCGCATACCGCAGCACGCGACATAGCTTTGCAGACGATAAGTACAACCGTTTCAGAGAGAAGAGCGACCAATGTGACAATCTGGCTTTGAGACGATTCGATAACAAATGACGAAAACGGAATGATTTCTCAGGTTTTTAATACATATGAACACTTTTCACATTCTCCCGTGCAACTCGGCTGCTAGTCCTCGCTTCATTCAGAATCTTAAGGCCCCAGCTCATGTCCAAGGCACCAAAGAAGGGTAAAAAGTCAATAATCGATACCTAAATCTTGAATTGTACTACTTCTTACTGTCTATTACATCAACTTAGAAGCTTCAACTGTGTTGTACTATGGTGCTTTATGTATCTCCGCATACCGCAGTACACGACATAGCTTTGCAGACGATAAGTACAACCGTTTCAGAGAGAAGAGCGGACAATGTACCGATCTGGCTTTAAGTCGATTCGATAACAAATGACGAAAACGGACGGATTTCTCAGTTTTTTACTACATTTGAACAATTTTTACATTCTCCCGTGCAACTCGGCTGCTAGTCCTCCTTTCATGCAGAATCGTAAGGTATTAGCTCATGTCCTAGGCACCAAAGCCAGCAAAATAGTCAATAATCGATACCTAAATCTTGAATTGTACTACTTCTTACTGGCTATTACATCAACTTTGAAGCTTCATCTGTGTTCTACTATGGTGCTTTAGTGTCTCCGCATACCGCAGCACGCGACATAGCTTTGAAGACGATAAGTACAACCGTTTGAGAGAGATGAGCGGCCAATGTAACGATCTGGCTGTAAGTCCTTTCGATAATAAATTACGAAAACGGACGGATTTCTCAGGTTTTTACTACATATGAACACTTTTCACATCCTCCCGTGCAACTCGGCTGCTAGTCCTCCTTTCATGCAGAATCTTAAGGTCCTAGCTCATGTCCAAGGCACCTAAACCAGCTAAAAAGTCAATATTCGATACCTAATACTTGAATTGTACTACTCCTTACTGGCTATTACATCAACTTAGAAGCTTCATCTGTGTTCTACTATGGTGCTTTTAGTGACTCCGCATACCGCAGCACGCGGCATAGATTTGCAGACGATAAGTACAACCGTTTCAGAGAGAAGAGCGGGCAATGTGACGATCTGGCTTCAAGTTGATTCGATAACAACTGACGAAAAAGGACCGATTTCTCAGGTTTTTACTACATATGAACACCTTTCACATTCTCCCATGCAACTCGGCTGCTAGTCCTCCTTTCATGCAGAATCTTAAGGACATAGCTCATGTCCAAGGCACCAAAGCCAGCTAAAAAGTCAATAATCGATACCTAAAACTTGAATTGTACTACTTCTCACTGGCTATCACATCAACTTAGAAGCTTCATCTGTGTTCTACTATGGTGCTTTTAGTGTCTCCGCATACTGCAGCACGCGACATAGCTTTGCAGACGATAAGTACAACCGATTCAGAGAGAAGAGCGGCCAACGTGACGCACTGCTTTAAGTCGATTCGATAACAAATGACGAAAACGGACGGATTTCTCAGGTTTTTACTACATATGAACACTTTTCGCATCCTCCCGTGCCACTCGGCTGCTAGTCCTCCTTTCATGCACAATCTTAAGGTCCTACCTCATGTCCAACGCACCAAAGCCAGCTAAAAAGTCAATATTCGATACCTAATACTTGAATTGTACTACTCCTTACTGGCTATTACATCAATTTAGAAGCTTCATCTGTGTTCTACTATGGTGCTTTTAGTGACTCCGCATACCGCAGCACGCGACATAGCTTTGCAGACGATAAGTACAACCGTTTCAGAGACAAGAGCGGGCAATGTGACGATCTGGCTTCAAGGTGATTCGATAACAACTGACGAAAAAGGACCGATTTCTTAGGTTTTTACTACATATGAACACCTTTCACATTCTCCCATGCAACTCGGCTGCTAGACCTCCTTTCATGCAGAATCTTAAGGACATAGCTCATGTCCAAGGCACCAAAGCCAGCTAAAAAGTCAATAATCGATACCTAAGACTTGAATTGTACTACTTCTTACTGGCTATTACATCAACTTAGAAGCTTCATCTGTGTTCCACTATGGTGATTTTAGTGTCTCCGCATACCGCCGCACACGACATAGCTTTGCAGACGATAAGTACAAACGTTTCAGTGAGAAGAATGGCCAATGTGACGATCTGGCTTCAGTCGATTCGATAACAAATGACGAAAATGGACGGATTTCTCAGGTTTTTACTACATATGAACACTTTTCACATACTCCCGTGCAACGCCGCTGCTAGTCCTGATTGCATGCAGAATCGTAAGGTCCTAAATCATGTCCAAGGCACCAAAGCCAGCAAAAAAGTCAATAATCGATACCTAAATCTTGAATTGTACTACTTCTTACTGGCTATTACATCAACTTAGAAGCTTCATCAGTGTTCCACTATGGTGATTTTAGTGTCACCGCATACCGCAGCACGCGACATTGCTTTGCAGACGATAAGAACAACCGTTTCAGAGAGAAGAGGGGTCAATGTGACGATCAGGCTTTAAGTCTATTCGATAACAAATGACGAAAATGGACGTATTTCTCAGGTTTTTACTACATATGAACACTTTTCACATTCTCCCATGCAACTCGGCTGCTAGTCCTCCTTTCATGCACAATCTTAAGGACATAGCTCATGACCAAAGCACCAAAGCCAGCTAAAAAGTCAATAATCGATACCTAAAACTTGAATTGTACTACTTCTTACTGGCTATTACATCAACTTAGAAGCTTCATCTGTATTCCACTATGGTGATTTTAGTGTCTCCGCATACCGCAGCACGCGACATAGCTTTGCAGACGATAAGTACAACCGTTTCAGAGAGAAGAGCGACCAATGTGACGATCTGGCTTTGAGTCGATTCGATAACAAATGACGAAAACGGAATGATTTCTCAGGTTTTTAATACATATGAACACTTTTCACATTCTCCCGTGCAACTCGGCTGCTAGTCCTCGCTTCATGCAGAATCTTAAGGCCCCAGCTCATGTCCAAGGCACCAAAGAAGGGTAAAAAGTCAATAATCGATACCTAAATCTTGAATTGTACTACTTCTTACTGTCTATTACATCAACTTAGAAGCTTCAACTGTGTTGTACTATGGTGCTTTATGTATCTCCGCATACCGCAGCACACGACATAGCTTTGCAGACGATAAGTACAACCGTTTCAGAGAGAAGAGCGGACAATGTACCGATCTGGCTTTAAGTCGATTCGATAACAAATGATGAAAACGGACGGATTTCTCAGTTTTTTACTACATTTGAACAATTTTTACATTCTCCCGTGCAACTCGGCTGCTAGTCCTCCTTTCATGCAGAATCGTAAGGTATTAGCTCATGTCCTAGGCACCAAAGCCAGCAAAATAGTCAATAATCGATACCTAAATCTTGAATTGTACTACTTCTTACTGGCTATTACATCAACTTTGAAGCTTCATCTGTGTTCTACTATGGTGCTTTAGTGTCTCCGCATACCGCAGCACGCGACATAGCTTTGAAGACGATAAGTACAACCGTTTGAGAGAGATGAGCGGCCAATGTAACGATCTGGCTATAAGTCCTTTCGATAATAAATTACGAAAACGGACGGATTTCTCAGGTTTTTACTACATATGAACACTTTTCACATCCTCCCGTGCAACTCGGCTGCTAGTCCTCCTTTCATGCAGAATCTTAAGGTCCTAGCTCATGTCCAAGGCACCTAAACCAGCTAAAAAGTCAATATTCGATACCTAAAACTTGAATTGTACTACTCCTTACTGGCTATTACATCAACTTAGAAGCTTCATCTGTGTTCTACTATGGTGCTTTTAGTGACTCCGCATACCGCAGCACGCGACATAGATTTGCAGACGATAAGTACAACCGTTTCAGAGAGAAGAGCGGGCAATGTGACGATCTGGCTTCAAGTTGATTCGATAACAACTGACGAAAAAGGACCGATTTCTCAGGTTTTTACTACATATGAACACCTTTCACATTCTCCCATGCAACTCGGCTGCTAGTCCTCCTTTCATGCAGAATCTTAAGGACATAGCTAATGTCCAAGGCACCAAAGCCAGCTAAAAAGTCAATAATCGATACCTAAAACTTGAATTGTACTACTTCTCACTGGCTATCACATCAACTTAGAAGCTTCATCTGTGTTCTACTATGGTGCTTTTAGTGTCTCCGCATACTGCAGCACGCGACATAGCTTTGCAGACGATAAGTACAACCGATTCAGAGAGAAGAGCGGCCAACGTGACGCACTGCTTTAAGTCGATTCGATAACAAATGACGAAAACGGACGGATTTCTCAGGTTTTTACTACATATGAACACTTTTCGCATCCTCCCGTGCCACTCGGCTGCTAGTCCTCCTTTCATGCACAATCTTAAGGTCCTACCTCATGTCCAACGCACCAAAGCCAGCTAAAAAGTCAATATTCGATACCTAATACTTGAATTGTACTACTCCTTACTGGCTATTACATCAATTTAGAAGCTTCATCTGTGTTCTACTATGGTGCTTTTAGTGACTCCGCATACCGCAGCACGCGACATAGCTTTGCAGACGATAAGTACAACCGTTTCAGAGACAAGAGCGGGCAATGTGACGGTCTGGCTTCAAGTTGATTCGATAACAAATGACGAAAAAGGACCGATTTCTCAGGTTTTTACTACATATGAACACCTTTCACATTCTCCCATGCAACTCGGCTGCTAGTCCTCCTTTCATGCAGAATCTTAAGGACATAGCTCATGTCCAAGGCACCAAAGCCAGCTAAAAAGTCAATAATCGATACCTAAAACTTGAATTGTACTACTTCTTACTGGCTATTACATCAACTTAGAAGCTTCATCTGTGTTCCACTATGGTGATTTTAGTGTCACCGCATACCGCCGCACACGACATAGCTTTGCAGACGATAAGTACAAACGTTTCAGTGAGAAGAATGGCCAATGTGACGATCTGGCTTCAGTCGATTCGATAACAAATGACGAAAATGGACGGATTTCTCAGGTTTTTACTACATATGAACACTTTTCACATACTCCCGTGCAACGCCGCTGCTAGTCCTGATTTCATGCAGAATCGTAAGGTCCTAGCTCATGTCCAAGGCACCAAAGCCAGCTAAAAGTCAATATTCGATACCTAAACCTTGAATTTTACTACTTCTTACTGGTTATTACATCAACTTTGAAGCTTCATCTGTGTTCTACTATATTGCTTTTAGTGTCTCCGCATACCGCAGCACGCGACATAGCTCTGCAGACGATAAGTACAACCGTTTCAGAGAGAAGAGCGGCCAATGTGACGATCTGGCTTTAAGTCGATTCGATAACAAATGACGAAAACGGACGTATTTCTCAGGTTTTTACTACATATGAACACTTTCCACATTCTCCCATGCAACTCGGCTGCTAGTCCTCCTTTCATGCAGAATCATAAGGTCCTAGCTCATGTCCAAGGCACAAAAGCCAGCTAAAAATCAATAATCGATACCTAAAACTTGAATTGTACTACTTCTCACTGGCAATCACATCAACTTAGAAGCTTCATCTGTGTTCTACTATGGTGCTTTTAGTGGCTCCGCATACTGCAGCACGCGACATAGCTTTGCAAACGATAAGTACAACCGTTTCAGAGAGAAGAGGGGCCAATGTGACGAACTGGCTTTAAGTCGCTCCGATAACAAATGGCGAAAATGGACGGATTTCTCAGGTTTTTACTACATATGAACACTTTTCACATACTCCCGTGCAACGCTGCTGCTAGTCCTCCTTTCATGCAGAATCGTAAGGTCCTAGCTCATGTCCAAGGCACCAAAGCCAGCAAAAAAGTCAATAATCGATACCTAAACCTTGAATTTTACTACTTCTTACTGGTTATTACATCAACTTTGAAGCTTCATCTGTGTTCTACTATGGTGCTTTTAGTGTCTCCGCATACCGCAGCACGCGACATAGCTTTGCAGACGATAAGTACAACCGTTTCAGAGAGAAGAGCGGCCAATGTGACGATCTGGCTTTAAGTCGATTCGATACCAAATGACGAAAACGGACGGATTTCTCAGGTTTTTACTACATATGAACACTTTCCACATTCTCCCATGCAACTCGGCTGCTAGTACTCCTTTCATGCAGAATCATAAGGTCCTAGCTCATGTCCAAGGCACAAAAGCCAGCTAAAAAGTCAATAATCGATACCTAAAACTTGAATTGTACTACTTCTCACTGGCAATCACATCAACTTAGAAGCTTCATCTGTGTTCTACTATGGTGCTTTTAGTGTCTCCGCATACTGCAGCACGCGACATAGCTTTGCAGACGATAAGTACAACCGTTTCAGAGAGAAGAGCGGCCAATGTGACGCACTGCTTTAAGTCGATTCGATAATAAATTACGAAAACGGACGGATTTCTCAGGTTTTTACTACATATGAACACTTTTCGCATCCTCCCGTGCAACTCGGCTGCTAGTCCTCCTTTCATGCAGAATCTTAAGGTCCTAGCTCATGTCCAAGGCACCAAAGCCAGCTAAAAAGTCAATATTCGATACCTAAATCTTAAATTGTACTACTTCTTACTGGCTATTACATCAACGTAGAAGCTTCATCTGTGTTCTACCAAGGTGCTTTTAGTGTCTCCACATACCGCAGCACGCGACATAGCTTTGCAGACGATAAGTACAACCGTGTCAGAGAGAAGAGCGGCCAATGTGACGATCTGGCTTTAAGTCGATTCGATAACAAATGAATAAAAGGGGACGGATTTCTCAGGTTTTTACTACATATGAACACTTTTCACATACTCCCGTGCAACGCGGCTGCTAGTCCTCCTTTCATGCACAATCTTAAGGTCCTACCTCATGCCCAAGGCACCAAAGCCAGCTAAAAAGTCAATAATCGATACCTAAAACTTGAATTGTACTACTTCTCACTGGCTATCACAACAACTTAGGATCTTCATCTGTGTTCTACTATGGTGCTTTTAGTGACTCCGCATACCGCAGCACGCGACATAGATTTGCAGACGATAAGTACAACCGTTTCAGAGAGAAGAGCGGGCAATGTGACGATCTGGCTTTAAGTCGATTCGATAACAAATGACGAAGAGGGACGGATTTCTCAGGTTTTTACTACATATGAAAACTTTTCGCATTCTCCCGTGCAACTCGACTGCTAGTCCTCCTTTCATGCAGAATCTTAAGGTCCTAGCTCATGTCCAAGGCATCAAAGCCAGCTAAAAAGTCAATAATCGATACCTAAAACTTGACTTGTACTACTTCTCACTGGCTATCACCTCAACTTAGAAGCTTCATCTGTGTTCTACTATGGTGCTTTTAGTGTCTCCGCATACTGCAGCACGCGACATAGCTTTGCAGACGATAAGTACAACCGATTCAGAGAGAAGAGCGGCCAACGTGACGCACTGCTTTAAGTCGATTCGATAACAAATGACGAAAACGGACGGATTTCTCAGGTTTTTACTACATATGAACACTTTTCGCATCCTCCCGTGCCACTCGGCTGCTAGTCCTCCTTTCATGCACAATCTTAAGGTCCTACCTCATGTCCAACGCACCAAAGCCAGCTAAAAAGTCAATATTCGATACCTAAAACTTGAATTGTACTACTTCTTACTGGCTATTACATCAACTTAGAAGCTTCATCTGTGTTCCACTATGGTGATTTTAGTGTCTCCGCATACCGCCGCACACGACATAGCTTTGCAGACGATAAGTACAACCGTTTCAGAGAGAAGAATGGCCAATGTGACGATCTGTCTTTCAATCGATTCGATAACAAATGACGAAAATGGACGGATTTCTCAGGTTTTTACTACATATGAACACTTTTCACATACTCCCGTGCAACGCGGCTGCTAGTCCTGATTTCATGCAGAATCGTAAGGTCCTAGCTCATATCCAAGGCACCAAAGCCAGCTAAAAATTCAATATTCGATACATAAAACTTGAATTGTACTACTCCTTACTGGCTATTACATCAGCTTAGAAGCTTCATCTGTGTTCTACTATGGTGCTTTTAGTGTCTCCGCATACCGCAGCACGCGACATAGCTTTGCAGACGATAAGTACAACCGTTTCAGAGAGAAGAGCGGCCAATGTGACGCTCTGCTTTAAGTCGATTCGATAATAAATTACGAATACGGACCGATTTCTCAGGTTTTTACTACATATGAACACTTTTCGCATCCTCCCGTGCAACTCGGCTGCTAGTCCTCCTTTCATGCAGAATCTTAAGGTCCTAGCTCATGTCCAAGGCACCAAAGCCAGCTAAAAAGTCAATATTCGATACCTAAAACTTGAATTGTACTACTTCTTACTGGCTATTACATCAACTTAGAAGCTTCATCTGTGTTCCACTATGGTGATTTTAGTGTCTCCGCATACCGCCGCACACGACATAGCTTTGCAGACGATAAGTACAACCGTTTCAGAGAGAAGAATGGCCAATGTGACGATCTGTCTTTCAATCGATTCGATAACAAATGACGAAAATGGACGGATTTCTCAGGTTTTTACTACATATGAACACTTTTCACATACTCCCGTGCAACGCGGCTGCTAGTCCTGATTTCATGCAGAATCGTAAGGTCCTAGCTCATATCCAAGGCACCAAAGCCAGCTAAAAATTCAATATTCGATACATAAAACTTGAATTGTACTACTCCTTACTGGCTATTACATCAGCTTAGAAGCTTCATCTGTGTTCTACTATGGTGCTTTTAGTGTCTCCGCATACTGCAGCACGCGACATAGCTTTGCAGACGATAAGTACAACCGATTCAGAGAGAAGAGCGGCCAACGTGACGCACTGCTTTAAGTCGATTCGATAACAAATGACGAAAACGGACGGATTTCTCAGGTTTTTACTACATATGAACACTTTTCGCATCCTCCCGTGCCACTCGGCTGCTAGTCCTCCTTTCATGCACAATCTTAAGGTCCTACCTCATGTCCAACGCACCAAAGCCAGCTAAAAAGTCAATATTCGATACCTAATACTTGAATTGTACTACTCCTTACTGGCTATTACATCAATTTAGAAGCTTCATCTGTGTTCTACTATGGTGCTTTTAGTGACTCCGCATACCGCAGCACGCGACATAGCTTTGCAGACGATAAGTACAACCGTTTCAGAGACAAGAGCGGGCAATGTGACGGTCTGGCTTCAAGTTGATTCGATAACAAATGACGAAAAAGGACCGATTTCTCAGGTTTTTACTACATATGAACACCTTTCACATTCTCCCATGCAACTCGGCTGCTAGTCCTCCTTTCATGCAGAATCTTAAGGACATAGCTCATGTCCAAGGCACCAAAGCCAGCTAAAAAGTCAATAATCGATACCTAAAACTTGAATTGTACTACTTCTTACTGGCTATTACATCAACTTAGAAGCTTCATCTGTGTTCCACTATGGTGATTTTAGTGTCACCGCATACCGCCGCACACGACATAGCTTTGCAGACGATAAGTACAAACGTTTCAGTGAGAAGAATGGCCAATGTGACGATCTGGCTTCAGTCGATTCGATAACAAATGACGAAAATGGACGGATTTCTCAGGTTTTTACTACATATGAACACTTTTCACATACTCCCGTGCAACGCCGCTGCTAGTCCTGATTTCATGGAGAATCGTAAGGTCCTAGCTCATGTCCAAGGCACCAAAGCCAGCTAAAAGTCAATATTCGATACCTAAACCTTGAATTTTACTACTTCTTACTGGTTATTACATCAACTTTGAAGCTTCATCTGTGTTCTACTATATTGCTTTTAGTGTCTCCGCATACCGCAGCACGCGACATAGCTCTGCAGACGATAAGTACAACCGTTTCAGAGAGAAGAGCGGCCAATGTGACGATCTGGCTTTAAGTCGATTCGATAACAAATGACGAAAACGGACGTATTTCTCAGGTTTTTACTACATATGAACACTTTCCACATTCTCCCATGCAACTCGGCTGCTAGTCCTCCTTTCATGCAGAATCATAAGGTCCTAGCTCATGTCCAAGGCACAAAAGCCAGCTAAAAATCAATAATCGATACCTAAAACTTGAATTGTACTACTTCTCACTGGCAATCACATCAACTTAGAAGCTTCATCTGTGTTCTACTATGGTGCTTTTAGTGGCTCCGCATACTGCAGCACGCGACATAGCTTTGCAAACGATAAGTACAACCGTTTCAGAGAGAAGAGGGGCCAATGTGACGAACTGGCTTTAAGTCGCTCCGATAACAAATGGCGAAAATGGACGGATTTCTCAGGTTTTTACTACATATGAACACTTTTCACATACTCCCGTGCAACGCTGCTGCTAGTCCTCCTTTCATGCAGAATCGTAAGGTCCTAGCTCATGTCCAAGGCACCAAAGCCAGCAAAAAAGTCAATAATCGATACCTAAACCTTGAATTTTACTACTTCTTACTGGTTATTACATCAACTTTGAAGCTTCATCTGTGTTCTACTATGGTGCTTTTAGTGTCTCCGCATACCGCAGCACGCGACATAGCTTTGCAGACGATAAGTACAACCGTTTCAGAGAGAAGAGCGGCCAATGTGACGATCTGGCTTTAAGTCGATTCGATACCAAATGACGAAAACGGACGGATTTCTCAGGTTTTTACTACATATGAACACTTTCCACATTCTCCCATGCAACTCGGCTGCTAGTACTCCTTTCATGCAGAATCATAAGGTCCTAGCTCATGTCCAAGGCACAAAAGCCAGCTAAAAAGTCAATAATCGATACCTAAAACTTGAATTGTACTACTTCTCACTGGCAATCACATCAACTTAGAAGCTTCATCTGTGTTCTACTATGGTGCTTTTAGTGTCTCCGCATACTGCAGCACGCGACATAGCTTTGCAGACGATAAGTACAACCGTTTCAGAGAGAAGAGCGGCCAATGTGACGCACTGCTTTAAGTCGATTCGATAATAAATTACGAAAACGGACGGATTTCTCAGGTTTTTACTACATATGAACACTTTTCGCATCCTCCCGTGCAACTCGGCTGCTAGTCCTCCTTTCATGCAGAATCTTAAGGTCCTAGCTCATGTCCAAGGCACCAAAGCCAGCTAAAAAGTCAATATTCGATACCTAAATCTTAAATTGTACTACTTCTTACTGGCTATTACATCAACTTAGAAGCTTCATCTGTGTTCTACCAAGGTGCTTTTAGTGTCTCCACATACCGCAGCACGCGACATAGCTTTGCAGACGATAAGTACAACCGTGTCAGAGAGAAGAGCGGCCAATGTGACGATCTGGCTTTAAGTCGATTCGATAACAAATGAATAAAAGGGGACGGATTTCTCAGGTTTTTACTACATATGAACACTTTTCACATACTCCCGTGCAACGCGGCTGCTAGTCCTCCTTTCATGCACAATCTTAAGGTCCTACCTCATGCCCAAGGCACCAAAGCCAGCTAAAAAGTCAATAATCGATACCTAAAACTTGAATTGTACTACTTCTCACTGGCTATCACAACAACTTAGGATCTTCATCTGTGTTCTACTATGGTGCTTTTAGTGACTCCGCATACCGCAGCACGCGACATAGATTTGCAGACGATAAGTACAACCGTTTCAGAGAGAAGAGCGGGCAATGTGACGATCTGGCTTTAAGTCGATTCGATAACAAATGACGAAGAGGGACGGATTTCTCAGGTTTTTACTACATATGAAAACTTTTCGCATTCTCCCGTGCAACTCGACTGCTAGTCCTCCTTTCATGCAGAATCTTAAGGTCCTAGCTCATGTCCAAGGCATCAAAGCCAGCTAAAAAGTCAATAATCGATACCTAAAACTTGAATTGTACTACTTCTCACTGGCTATCACCTCAACTTAGAAGCTTCATCTGTGTTCTACTATGGTGCTTTTAGTGTCTCCGCATACTGCAGCACGCGACATAGCTTTGCAGACGATAAGTACAACCGATTCAGAGAGAAGAGCGGCCAACGTGACGCACTGCTTTAAGTCGATTCGATAACAAATGACGAAAACGGACGGATTTCTCAGGTTTTTTCTACATATGAACACTTTTCGCATCCTCCCGTGCCACTCGGCTGCTAGTCCTCCTTTCATGCACAATCTTAAGGTCCTACCTCATGTCCAACGCACCAAAGCCAGCTAAAAAGTCAATATTCGATACCTAAAACTTGAATTGTACTACTTCTTACTGGCTATTACATCAACTTAGAAGCTTCATCTGTGTTCCACTATGGTGATTTTAGTGTCTCCGCATACCGCCGCACACGACATAGCTTTGCAGACGATAAGTACAACCGTTTCAGAGAGAAGAATGGCCAATGTGACGATCTGTCTTTCAATCGATTCGATAACAAATGACGAAAATGGACGGATTTCTCAGGTTTTTACTACATATGAACACTTTTCACATACTCCCGTGCAACGCGGCTGCTAGTCCTGATTTCATGCAGAATCGTAAGGTCCTAGCTCATATCCAAGGCACCAAAGCCAGCTAAAAATTCAATATTCGATACATAAAACTTGAATTGTACTACTCCTTACTGGCTATTACATCAGCTTAGAAGCTTCATCTGTGTTCTACTATGGTGCTTTTAGTGTCTCCGCATACCGCAGCACGCGACATAGCTTTGCAGACGATAAGTACAACCGTTTCAGAGAGAAGAGCGGCCAATGTGACGCTCTGCTTTAAGTCGATTCGATAATAAATTACGAATACGGACCGATTTCTTAGGTTTTTACTACATATGAACACTTTTCGCATCCTCCCGTGCAACTCGGCTGCTAGTCCTCCTTTCATGCAGAATCTTAAGGTCCTAGCTCATGTCCAAGGCACCAAAGCCAGCTAAAAAGTCAATATTCGATACCTAAAACTTGAATTGTACTACTCCTTACTGGCTATTACATCAACTTAGAAGCTTCATCTGTGTTCTACTATGGTACTTCTAGTGTCTCCGCATACCGCAGCACGCGACATAGCTTTGCAGACGATAAGTACAACCGTTTCAGAGAGAAGAGGGGCCAATGTAACGAACTGGCTTTAAGTCGCTCCGATAACAAATGGCGAAAATGGACGGATTTCTCAGGTTTTTACTACATATGAACACTTTTCACATACTCCCGTGCAACGCTACTGCTAGTCCTCCTTTCATGCAGAATCGTAAGGTCCTAGCTCATGTCCAAGGCACCAAAGCCAGCAAAAAAGTCAATAATCGATACCTAAACCTTGAATTTTACTACTTCTTACTGGTTATTACATCAACTTTGAAGCTTCATCTGTGTTCTACTATGGTGCTTTTAGTGTCTCCGCATACCGCAGCACGCGACATAGCTTTGCAGACGATAAGTACAACCGTTTCAGAGAGAAGAGGGGACAATGTGACGAACTGGCTTTAAGTCGCTCCGATAACAAATGGCGAAAATGGACGGATTTCCCAGGTTTTTACTACATATGAACACTTTTCACATACTCCCGTGCAACGCTGCTGCTAGTCCTCCTTTCATGCAGAATCGTAAGGTCCTAGCTCATGTCCAAGGCACCAAAGCCAGCTAAAAAGTCAATAATCGATACCTAAACCTTGAATTTTACTACTTCTTACTGGTTATTACATCAACTTTGAAGTTTCATCTGTGTTCTACTATGGTGCTTTTAGTGTCTCCGCATACCGCAGCAAGCGACATAGCTTTGCAGACGATAAGTACAACCGTTTCAGAGAGAAGGGCGGCCAATGTGACGATCTGGCTTTAAGTCGATTCGATAACAAATGACGAAAACGGACGGATTTCTCAGGTTTTTACTACATATGAACACTTTCCACATTCTCCCATGCAACTCGGCTGCTAGTCCTCCTTTCATGCAGAATCATAAGGTCCTAGCTCATGTCCAAGGCACAAAAGCCCGCTAAAAAGTCAATAATCGATACCTAAAACTTGAATTGTACTACCTCTCACTGGCAATCACATCAACTTAGAAGCTTTATCTGTGTTCTAATATGGTGCTTTTAGTGTCTCCGCATACTGCAGCACGCGACATAGCTATGCAGACGATAAGTACAACCGTTTCAGAGAGAAGAGGGGCAAATGTGACGAACTGGCTTTAAGTCGCTCCGATAACAAATGGCGAAAATGGACGGATTTCTCAGGTTTTTACTACATATGAACACTTTTCACATACTCCCGTGCAACGCTGCTGCTAGTCCTCCTTTCATGCAGAATCGTAAGGTCCTAGCTCATGTCCAAGGCACCAAAGCCAGCAAAAAAGTCAATAATCGATACCTAAACCTTGAATTTTACTACTTCTTACTGGTTATTACATCAACTTTGAAGCTTCATCTGTGTTCTGCTATGGTGCTTTTAGTGTCTCCGCATACCGCAGCACGCGACATAGCTTTGCAGACGATAAGTACAACCGTTTCAGAGAGAAGAGCGGCCAATGTGACGATCTGGCTTTAAGTCGATTCGATAACAAATGACGAAAACGGACGGATTTCTCAGGTTTTTACTACATATGAACACTTTCCACATTCTCCCATGCAACGCTGCTGCTAGTCCTCCTTTCATGCAGAATCTTAAGGTCCTAGCCCATTGTCCAAGGCACCAAAGCCAGCTAAAAAGTCATTAATCGATACCTAATACTTGAATTGTACTACTTCTCACTGGCTATCACATCATCTTAGAAGCTTCATCTGTGTTCTACTATGGTGCTTATAGTGTCTCCGCATACTGCAGCATGCGACATAGCTTTGCAGACGATAAGTACAACCGTTTCAGAGAGAAGAGCGGCCAATGTGACGATCTGCTTTAAGTCGATTCGATAACAAATGACGAAAACGGACGGATTTCTCATTTCTTTTCTACAGATGAACGCTATTCACATTCTCCCATGCATCTCGGCTGCTAGTCCTCCTTTCATGCAGAATCATAAGGTCCTAGCTCATGTCCAAGGCATAAAAGCCAGCTAAAAAGTCAATAATCGATACCTAAAACTTGAATTGTACTACTTCTCACTGGCAATCACATCAACTTAGAAGCTTCATCCGTGTTCTACTATGGTGCTTTTAGTGTCTCCGCATACTGCAGCACGCGACATAGCTTTGCAGACGATAAGTACAACCGTTTCAGAGAGAAGAGCGGCCAATGTGACGCACTGCTTTAAGTCGATTCGATAATATATTCAGAAAACGGACGGATTTCTCAGGTTTTTACTACATATGAACACTTTTCGCATCCTCCCGTGCCACTCGGCTGCTAGTCCTCCTTTCATGCAGAATCTTAAGGACATAGCTCATGTCCAAGGCACCAAAGCCAGCTAAAAAGTCAATAATCGATACCTAAAACTTGAATTGTACTACTTTTTACTGGCTATTACATCAACTTTGAAGCTTCATCCGAGTTCTACTATGGTGCTTTTAGTGTCTCCGCATACCGCAGCACGCGGCATAGCTTTGCAGACGATAAGTACAACGGTTTCAGAGAGAAAAGCGGGCAATGTGACGATCTGGCTTCAAGTTGATTCGATAACAAATGACGAAAACGGACGGATTTCTCATTTCTTTTCTACAGATGAACGCTATTCACATTCTCCCATGCATCTCGGCTGCTAGTCCTCCTTTCATGCAGAATCATAAGGTCCTAGCTCATGTCCAAGGCACCAAAGCCAGCTAAAAAGTCAATAATCGATACCTAAATTGACTACATCTTACTAGCTATTACATCAACTTAGAAGCTTCATCTGTGTTCCACTATGGTGATTTTAGTGTCTCCGCAAACCGCAGCACGCGACATAGCTTTGCAGACGATAAGTACAACCGTTTTAGAGAGAAGAGAGGCCAATGTGACGATCTGGCTTTAAGTCGATTCGATAACGAATGACGAAAATGGACGGATTTCTCAGGTTTTTACTACATATGAACACTTTTCACATTCTCCCATCCAACTCGGCTGCTAGTCCTCCTTTCATGCAGAATCTTAAGGACATAGCTCATGTCCAAGGCACCAAAGCCAGCTAAAAAGTCAATAATCGATACCTAAAACTTGAATTGTACTACTTCTTACTGGCTATTACATCAACTTTGAAGCTTCATCTGAGTTCTACTATGGTGCTTTTAGTGTCTCCGCATACCGCAGCACGCGACATAGCTTTGCAGACGATAAGTACAACCGTTTCAGAGAGAAGAGCGGCCAATGTGACGATATGGCTTTAAGTCGATTCGATAACAAATGACGAAAATGGACGGATGTCTCAGGTTTTTACTACATATGAACACTTTCCACATTCTCCCATGCAACTCGGCTGCTAGTCCTCCTTTCATGCAGAATCATAAGGTCCTAGCTCATGTCCAAGGCACAAAAGCCAGCTAAAAAGTCAATAATCGATACCTAAAACTTGAATTGTACTACTTCTCACTGGCAATCACATCAACTTAGAAGCTTAATCTGTGTTCTACTATGGTGCTTTTAGTGTCTCCGCATACCGCAGCACGCGACATAGCTTTGCAGACGATAAGTACAACCGTTTCAGAGAGAAGAGCGGCCAATGTGACGATCTGCTTTAAGTCGATTCGATAGCAAATGACGAAAACGGACGGATTTCTCATTTCTTTTCTACAGATGAACGCTATTCACATTCTCCCATGCATCTCGGCTGCTAGTCCTACTTTCATGCAGAATCATAAGGTCCTAGCTCATGTCCAAGGCATAAAAGCCAGCTAAAAAGTCAATAATCGATACCTAAAACTTGAATTGTACTACTTCTCACTGGCTATCACATCAACTTAGAAGCTTCATCCGTGTTCTACTATGGTGCTTTTAGTGTCTCCGCATACTGCAGCACGCGACATAGCTTTGCAGACGATAAGTACAACCGTTTCAGAGAGAAGAGCGGCCAATGTGACGCACTGCTTTAAGTCGATTCGATAATATATCCCGAAAACGGACGGATTTCTCAGGTTTTTACTACATATGAACACTTTTCGCATCCTCCCGTGCCACTCGGCTGCTAGTAATCCTTTCATGCACAATCATAAGGTCCTACTTCATGTCCAAGGCACCAAAGCCAGCTAAAAAGTCAATTTTCGATACCTAAAACTTGAATTGTACTACTCCTTACTGGCTATTACATCAACTTAGAAGCTTCATCTGTGTTCTACTATGGTGCTTTTAGTGACTCCGCATACCGCAGCACGCGACATAGCTTTGCAGACGATAAGTACAACCGTTTCAGAGAGAAGAGCGGGCAATATGACGATCTGGCTTCAAGTTGATTCGATAACAACTGACGAAAAAGGATGGATTTCTCAGGTTTTTACTACATATGAACACTTTTCACATTCTCCCATCCAACTCGGCTGCTAGTCCTCCTGTCATGCGGAATCTTAAGGACATAGCTCATGTCCAAGGCACCAAAGCCAGCTAAAAAGTCAATAATCGATACCTAAAACTTGAATTGTACTACTTCTTACTGGCTATTACATCAACTTTGAAGCTTCATCTGAGTTCTACTATGGTGCTTTTAGTGTCTCCGCATACCGCAGCACGCGGCATAGCTTTGCAGACGATAAGTACAACGGTTTCAGAGAGAAAAGCGGGCAATGTGACGATCTGGCTTCAAGTTGATTCGATAACAAATGACTAAAACGGACGGATTTCTCAGGTTTTTACTACATATGAACACTTTCCACATTCTCCAATGCAACTCGGCTGCTAGTCCTCCTTTCATGCAGAATCTTAAGGACATAGCTCATGTCCAAGGCACCAAAGCCAGCTAAAAAGTCAATAATCGATACCTAAATTGACTACATCTTACTAGCTATTACATCAACTTAGAAGCTTCATCTGTGTTCCACTATGGTGATTTCAATGTCTCCGCAAACCGCAGCACGCGACATAGCTTTGAAGACGATAAGTACAACCGTTTCAGAGAGAAGAGAGGCCAATGTGACGATCTGGCTTTAATTCGATTCGATAACAAATGACGAAAATGGACTGATTTCTCAGGTTGTTACTACATATGAACTCTTGTCACATAGTCCCGTGCAACGCGGCTGCTAGTCCTCCTTTCATGCAGATTCTTAAGGTCCTAGCTCATGTCCAAGGCGCCAAAGCCAGCTAAAAAGTCAATATTCGATACCTAAAACTTGAATTGTACTACTCCTTACTGGCTATTACATCAACTTAATAGCTTCATCTGTGTTCTACTATGGTGCTTTTAGTGTCTCCGCATACCGCAGCACGCGACATAGCTTTGCAGACGATAAGTACAACCGTTTCAGAGAGAAGAGCGGCCAATGTGACGCACTGCTTTAAGTCGATTCGATAATAAATTACGAAAACGGACGGATTTCTCAGGTTTTTACTACATATGAACACTTTTCGCATCCTCCCGTGCAACTCGGCTGCTAGTCCTCCTTTCATGCAGAATCTTAAGGTCCTAGCTCATGTCCAAGGCGCCAAAGCCAGCTAAAACGTCAATATTCGATACCTAAAACTTGAATTGTACTACTCCTTACTGGCTAGTACATCAACTTAGAAGCTTCATCTGTGTTCTACTATGGTGCTTTTAGTGTCTCCGCATACCGCAGCACGCGACATAGCTTTGCAGACGATAAGTACAACCGTTTCAGAGAGAAGAGGGGCCAATGTGACGAACTGGCCTCAAGTCGATTAGATAACAAATGACGAAAATGGACGGATTTCTCAGGTTTTTACTACATATGAACACTTTTCACATACTCCCGTGCAACGCGGCTGATAGTCTTCCTTTCATGCTGAATCTTAAGGTCCTAGCTCATGTCCAAGGCACCAAAGCCAGCTAAAAAGTCAATATTCGATACCTAAAACTTGAATTGTACTACTCCTTACTGGCTATTACATCAACTTAGAAGCTTAATCTGTGTTCTACTATGGTGCTTTTAGTGTCTCCGCATACCGCAGCACGCGACATAGCTTTGCAGACGATAAGTACAACCGTTTCAGAGAGAAGAGGGGCCAATGTGACGAACTGGCTTTAAGTCGATTCGATAACAAATGACGAAAATGGACGGATTTCTCAGGTTTTTACTACATATGAACACCTTTCACATACTCCCGTGCAACTCGGCTGCTAGTCCTCCTTTCATGCAGAATCGTAAGGTCCTAGCTCATGTCCAAGGCACCAAAGCCAGCAAAAAAGTCAATAATCGATACCTAAATCTTGAATTGTACTACTTCTTACTGGCTATTACATCAACTTTGAAGCTTCATCTGTATTCTACTATGGTGCTTTTAGTGTCTCCGCATACCGCAGCACGCGACATAGCTTTGCAGACGATAAGTACAACCGTTTCAGATAGAAGAGCGGCCAATGTGATAATCTGGCTTAAAGTCGATTCGATAACACACGACGAAAACGGACGCATTTTTCAGGTTTTTACTACATATGAACACTTTTCACATTCTCCCAAGCAACTCGGCTGCTAGTCCTCCTTCCGTGCGGAATCATAAGGTCCTAGCTCATGTCCAAGGCACAAAAGCCAGCTAAAAGGTCATTAATCGATACCTAAAACTTGAATTGTACTACTTCTTACTTGCTATTACATCAACTTAGAAGCTTAATCTGTGTTCTGCTATGGTGCTTTTAGTGTCTCCGCATACCGCAGCACGCGACATAGCTTTGCAGACGATAAGTACAACCGTTTCAGAGAGAAGAGGGGCCCATGTGACGATCTGGCTTTAAGTCGATTCGATAACAAATGACGAAAATGGACGGATTTCTCAGGTTTTTAATACATATGAACACTTTTTACATCCTCCCGTGCAACTCGGCTGCTAGTCCTCCTTTCATGCAGAATCTTAAGGTCCTAGGTCATGTCCAAGGCACCAAAGCCAGCAAAAAAGTCAATAATCGATACCTAAATCTTGAATTGTACTACTTCTTACTGGCTATTACATCAACTTTGAAGCTTCATCTGTGTTCTACTATGGTGCTTTTAGTGTCTCCGCATACCGCAGCACGCAACATAGCTTTGCAGACGATAAGTACAACCGTTTCAGATAGAAGAGCGGCCAATGTGACGATCTGGCTTTAAGTCGATTCGATAACAAATGACGAAAACGGACGGATTTCTCAGGTTTTTACTACATATGAACACTTTTCACATTCTCCCATGTAACTCGGCCGCTAGTCCTCCTTTCATGCAGAATCATAAGGTCCTAGCTCATGTCCAAGGCACAAAAGCCAGCTAAAAAGTCAATAATCGATACCTAAAACTATATTTGTACTACTTCTCACTGGCTATCACATCAACTTAGAAGCTTCATCTGCGTTCTACTATGGTGCTTTTAGTGTCTCCGCATACTGCAGCACGCGACATAGCTTTGCAGACGATAAGTACAACCGTTTCAGAGAGAAAAGCGGGCAATGTGACGATCTGGCTTCAAGTTGATTCGATAAGAAATGACTAAAACGGACGGATTTCTCAGATTTTTACTACATATGAACACTTTCCACATTCTCCAATGCAACTCGGCTGCTAGTCCTCCTTTCATGCAGAATCTTAAGGACATAGCTCATGTCCAAGGCACCAAAGCCAGCTAAAAAGTCAATAATCGATACCTAAACTGACTACATCTTACTAGCTATTACATCAACTTAGAAGCTTCATCTGTGTTCCACTATGGTGATTTTAGTGTCTCCGCATACCGCAGCACGCGACATAGCTTTGCAGACGATAAGTACAACCGTTTCAGAGAGAAGAGAGGCCAATGTGACGATCTGGCTTTAAGTCGATTCGATAACAAATGACGAAAATGGACGGATTTCTCAGGTTTTTACTACATATGAACACTTGTCGCATAGTCCCGTGCAACGCGGCTGCTAGTCCTCCTTTCATGTAGAAACTTAAGGTCCTAGCTCATGTCCAAGGCACCAAAGCCAGCAAAAAAGACAATAATCGATACCTAAATCTTGAATTGTACTACTTCTTACTGGCTATTACATCAACTTTGAAGCTTCATCTGTGTTCTACTATGGTGCTTTTAGTGTCTCCGCATACCGCAGCACGCGACATAGCTTTGCAGACGATAAGTACAACCGTTTCAGAGAGAAGTGCGGCCAATGTGACGATCTGGCTTTAAGTCGATTCGATAACAAATGACGAAGAGGGACGGATTTCTCAGGTTTTTACTACATATGAACACTTTTCACATTCTCCCATGCAACTCGGCTGCTAGTCCTCCTTTCATGCAGAATCATAAGGTCCAAGCTCATGTCCAAAGCACAAAAGCCAGCTAAAAAGTCAATAATCGATACCTAAATCTTGAATTGTACTACTTCTTACTGGCTATTACATCAACTTAGAAGCTTAATCTGTGTTCTACTATGGTGCTTTTAGTGTCTCCGCATATCGCAGCACGCGACATAGCTTTGCAGACGATAAGTACAACCGTTTCAGAGAGAAGAGCGGCCAATGTGACGCACTGCTTTAAGTCGATTCCATAATAAATTACGAAAACGGACGGATTTCTCAGGTTTTTACTACATATGAACACTTTTCGCATCCTCCCGTGCAACTCGGCTGCTAGTCCTCCTTTCATGCAGAATCTTAAGGTCCTAGCTCATGTCCAAGGCGCCAAAGCCAGCTAAAAAGTCAATATTCGATACCTAAAACTTGAATTGTACTATTCCTTACTGGCTATTACATCAACTTAGAAGCTTCATCTGTGTTCTACTATGGTGCTTTTAGTGTCTCCGCATACTGCATCATGCGACATAGCTTTGCAGACGATAAGTACAACCGTTTCAGAGAGAAGAGCGGCCAATGTGACGATCTGCTTTAAGTCGATTCGATAACAAATGACGAAAACGGACGGATTTCTCATTTTTTTACTACAGATGAACACTATTCACATTCTCCCATGCATCTCGGCTGCTAGTCCTCCTTTCATGCAGAATCATAAGGTCCCAGCTCATGTCCAAGGCACCAAAGCCAGCTAAAAAGTCAATATCGATACCTAAAACTTGAACTGTACTACTCCTTACTGGCTATTACATCAACTTAGAAGCTTCATCTGTGTTCTACTATGGTGCTTTTAGTGACTCCGCATAATGCAGCACGCGACATAGCTTTGCAGACGATAAGTACAACCGTTCCAGAGAGAAGAGCGGGCAATATGACGATCTGGCTTCAAGTTGATTCGATAACAACTGACGAAAAAGGATGGATTTCTCAGATTTTTACTACATATGAACACTTTTCACATTCTCCCATTCAACTCGGCTGCTAGTCCTCCTTTCATGCAGAATCTTAAGGACATAGCTCATGTCCAAGGCACCAAAGCCAGCTAAAAAGTCAATAATCGATACCTAAAACTTGAATTGTACTACTTCTTACTGGCTATTACATCAACTTTGAAGCTTCATCTGAGTTCGACTATGGTGCTTTTAGTGTCTCCGCATACCGCGGCACATGGCATAGCTTTGCAGACGATAAGTACAACGGTTTCAGAGAGAAAAGCGGGCAATGTGACGATCTGGCTTCAAGTTGATTCGATAACAAATGACTAAAACGGACGGATTTCTCAGGTTTTTACTACATATGAACACTTTCCACATTCTCCAATGCAACTCGGCTGCTAGTCCTCCTTTCATGCGGAATCTTAAGGACATAGCTCATGTCCAAGGCACCAAAGCCAGCTAAAAAGTCAATAATCGATACCTAAATTGACTACATCTTACTAGCTATTACATCAACTTAGAAGCTTCATCTGTGTTCCACTATGGTGATTTTAGTGTCTCCGCAAACCGCAGCACGCGACATAGCTTTGCAGACGATAAGTACAACCGTTTCAGAGAGAAGAGAGGCCAATGTGACGATCTGGCTTTAAGTCGATTCGATAACAAATGACGAAAATGGACGGATTTCTCAGGTTTTTACTACATATGAACACTTGTCACATAGTCCCGTGCAACGCGGCTGCTAGTCCTCCTTTCATGCAGAATCTTAAGGTCCTAGCTCATGTCCAAGGCGCCAAAGCCAGCTAAAAAGTCAATATTCGATACCTAAAACTTGAATTGTACTACTCCTTACTGGCTATTACATCAACTTAGTAGCTTCATCTGTGTTCTACTATGGTGCTTTTAGTGTCTCCGCATACCGCAGCACGCGACATAGCTTTGCAGACGATAAGTACAACCGTTTCAGAGAGAAGAGCGGCCAATGTGACGCACTGCTTTAAGTCGATTCGATAATAAATTACGAAAACGGACGGATTTCTCAGGTTTTTACTACATATGAACACTTTTCGCATCCTCCCGTGCAAATCGGCTGCTAGTCCTCCTTTCATGCAGAATCTTAAGGTCCTAGCTCATGTCCAAGGCGCCAAAGCCAGCTAAAAAGTCAATAATTGATACCTAAAACTTGAATTGTACTACTTCTCACTGGCTATCACATCAACTTAGAACCTTCATCTGTGTTCTACTATGGTGTTTTTAGTGTCTCCGCATACCGCAGCACGCGACATAGCTTTGCAGACGATAAGTACAACCGTTTCAGAGAGAAGAGGGGCCAATGTGACGATCTGGCTTTAAGTCGATTCGATAACAAGTGACGAAAACGGACGGATTTCTCAGGTTTATACTACATATGAACACTTTTTACATTCTCCCGTGCAACTCGGCTGCTAGTCCTCCTTTCATGCAGAATCGTAAGGTCCTAGCTCATGTCCAAGGCACCAAAGCCAGCAAAAAAGTCAATAATCGATACCTAAATCTTGAATTGTACTACTTCTTACTGGCTATTACATCAACTTTGAAGCTTCATCTGTATTCTACTATGGTGCTTTTAGTGTCTCCGCATACCGCAGCACGCGACATAGCTTTGCAGACGATAAGTACAACCGTTTCAGAGAGAAGAGCGGCCAATGTGACGCACTGCTTTAAGTCTATTCCATAATAAATTACGAAAACGGACGGATTTCTCAGGTTTTTACTACATATGAACACTTTTCGCATCCTGCCGTGCAACTCGGCTGCTAGTCCTCCTTTCATGCAGAATCTTAAGGTCCTAGCTCATGTCCAAGGCGCCAAAGCCAGCTAAAAAGTCAATATTCGACACCTAAAACTTGAATTGTACTACTCCTTACTGGCTATTACATCTACTTAGAAGCTTCATCTGTGTTCTACTATGGTGCTTTTAGTGTCTCCGCATACCGCAGCACGCGACATAGCTTTGCAGATGATAAGTACAACCGTTTCAGAGAGAAGAGGGGCCAATGTGACGAACTGGCCTCAAGTCGATTAGATAACAAATGACGAAAATGGACGGATTTCTCAGGTTTTTACTACATATGAACACTTTTCACATACTCCCGTGCAACGCGGCTGCTAGTCCTTCTTTCATGCAGAATCTTAAGGTCCTAGCTCATGTCCAAGGCACCTAAGCCAGCTAAAAAGTCAATAATCGATACCTAAAACTTGAATTGTAGTATTTCTCACTGGCTATCACATCAACTTAGAACCTTCATCTGTGTTCTACTATGGTGCTTTTAGTGTCTCCGCATACCGCTGCACGCGACATAGCTTTGCAGACGATAAGTACAACCGTTTCAGAGAGAAGAGAGGCCAATGTGACGATCTGGCTTTAAGTCGATTCGATAACAAATGACGAAAATCTTAAGGTCCTAGCTCATGTCCAAGGCACCTAAGCCAGCTAAAAAGTCAATAATCGAAACCTAAAACTTGAATTGTACTACTTCTTACTGGCTATTACATCAACTTTGAAGCTTCATCTATATTCTACTATGGTGCTTTTAGTGTCTCCGCATACCGCAGCACGCGACATAGCTTTGCAGACGATAAGTACAACCGTTTCAGAGAGAAGAGTGGCCAATGTGACGATCTGGCTTTAAGTCGATTCGATAACAAGTGACGAAAACGGACGGATTTCTCAGGTTTATACTACATATGAACACTTTTTACATTCTCCCGTGCAACTCGGCTGCTAGTCCTCCTTTCATGCAGAATCCTAAGGTCCTAGCTCATGTCCAAGGCACCAAAGCCAGCAAAAAAGTCAATAATCGAAACCTAAAACTTGAATTGTACTACTTCTTACTGGCTATTACATCAACTTTGAAGCCTCATCTATATTCTACTATGGTGCTTTTAGTGTCTCCGCATACCGCAGCACGCGACATAGCTTTGCAGATGATAAGTACAACCGTTTCAGAGAGAAGAGGGGCCGATGTGACGAACTGGCCTCAAGTCGATTAGATAACAAATGACGAAAATGGACGGATTTCTCAGGTTTTTACTACATATGAACACTTTTCACATACTCCCGTGCAACGCGGCTGCTAGTCCTCCTTTCATGCAGAATCTTAAGGTCCTAGCTCATGTCCAAGGCACCTAAGCCAGCTAAAAAGTCAATAATCGATAACTAAAACTTGTATTGTAGTATTTCTCACTGGCTATCACATCAACTTAGAACCTTCATCTGTGTTCTACTATGGTGCTTTTAGTGTCTCCGCATACCGCTGCACGCGACATAGCTTTGCAGACGATAAGTACAACCGTTTCAGAGAGAAGAGGGGCCAATGTGACGATCTGGCTTTAAGTCGATTCGATAACAAGTGACGAAAACGGACGGATTTCTCAGGTTTATACTACATATGAACACTTTTTACATTCTCCCGTGCAACTCGGCTGCTAGTCCTCCTTTCATGCAGAATCGTAAGGTCCTAGCTCATGTCCAAGGCACCAAAGCCAGCAAAAAAGTGAATAATCGAAACCTAAAACTTGAATTGTAGTACTTCTTACTGGCTATTACATCAACTTTGAAGCTTCATCTGTATTCTACTATGGTGCTTTTAGTGTCTCCGCATACCGCAGCACGCGACATAGCTTTGCAGACGATAAGTACAACCGTTTCAGATAGAAGAGCGGCCAATTTGACAATCTGGCTTTAAGTCGATTCGACAACACATGACGAAAACGGACGCATTTTTCAGGTTTTTACTACATATGAACACTTTTCACATTCTCCCAAGCAACTCGGCTGCTAGTCCTCCTTCCGTGCGGAATCATAAGGTCCTAGCTCATGTCAAGGCACAAAAGCCAGCTAAAAGGTCAATAATCGATACCTAAAACTTGAATTGTACTACTTCTTACTTGCTATTACATCAACTTAGAAGCTTAATCTGTGTTCTGCTATGGTGCTTTTAGTGTCTCCGCATACCGCAGCACGCGACATAGCTTTGCAGACGATAAGTAGAACCGTTTCAGAGAGAAGAGAGGCCAATGTGACGATCTGGCTTTAAGTCGATTCGATAACAAATGACGAAAATGGACGGATTTCTCAGGTTTTTACTACATATGAACACTTGTCACATAGTCCCGTGCAACGCGGCTGCTAGTCCTCCTTTCATGCAGAATCTTAAGGTCCTAGCTCATGTCCAAGGCACCAAAGCCTGCAAAAAAGACAATAATCGATACCTAAATCTTGAATTGTCTACATCTTAATGGCTATTACATCAACTTTGAAGCTTCATCTGTGTTCTACTATGGTGCTTTTAGTGTCTCCGCATACCGCAGCACGCGACATAGCTTTGCAGACGATAAGTACAACCGTTTCAGAGAGAAGAGCGGCCAATGTGACGCACTGCTTTAAGTCGATTCCATAATAAATTACGAAAACGGACGGATTTCTCAGGTTTTTAATACATATGAACACTTTTCGCATCCTCCCGTGCATCTCGGCTGCTAGTCCTCCTTTCATGCAGAATCTTAAGGTCCTAGCTCATGTCCAAGGCGCCAAAGCCATCAAAAAGTCAATATTCGACACCTAAAACTTGAATTGTACTACTCCTTACTGGCTATTACATCAACTTAGAAGCTTCATCTGTGTTCTACTATTGTGCTTTTAGTGTCTCCGCATACCGCAGCACGCGACATAGCTTTGCAGATGATAAGTACAACCGTTTCAGAGAGAAGAGGGGCCAATGTGACGAACTGGCCTCAAGTCGATTAGATAACAAATGACGAAAATGGACGGATTTCACAGGTTTTTACTACATATGAACACTTTTCACATACTCCCGTGCAACGCGGCTAATAGTCCCCCTTTAATGCAGAATCTTGAGGTCCTAGCTCATGTCCAAGGAACCAAAGCTTGCTAAAAAGTCAATATTCGATACCTAAAACTTGAATTGTACTACTCCTTACTGGCTATTACATCAACTTAGAAGCTTCATCTGTGTTCTACTATGGTGCTTTTAGTGTCTCCGCATACCGCAGCACGCGACATAGCTTTGCAGACGATAACTACAACCGTTTCAGAGAGAAGAGGGGCCAATGTGACGAACTGGCTTTAAGTCGATTCGATAACAAATGACGAAAATGGACGGATTTCTCAGGTTTTTACTACATATGAACACTTTTCACATACTCCCGTGCAACGCGGCTGCTAGTCCTCCTTTCATGCAGAATCTTAAGGTCCTAGCTCATGTCCAAGGCACCTAAGCCAGCTAAAAAGTCAATAATCGATACCTAAAACTTGAATTGTAGTATTTCTCACTGGCTATCACATCAACTTAGAACCTTCATCTGTGTTCTACTATGGTGCTTTTAGTGTCTCCGCATACCGCAGCACGCGACATAGCTTTGCAGACGATAAGTACAACCGTTTCAGAGAGAAGAGGGGCCAATGTGACGATCTGGCTTTAAGTCGATTCGATAACAAGTGACGAAAACGGACGGATTTCTCAGGTTTATACTACATATGAACACTTTTTACATTCTCCCGTGCAACTCGGCTGCTAGTCCTCCTTTCATGCAGAATCGTGAGGTCCTAGCTCATGTCCAAGGCACCAAAGCCAGCAAAAAAGTCAATAATCGAAACCTAAAACTTGAATTGTACTACTTCTTACTGGCTATTACATCAACTTTGAAGCTTCATCTATATTCTACTATGTTGCTTTTAGTGTCTCCGCATACCGCAGCACGCGACATAGCTTTGCAGACGATAAGTACAACCGTTTCAGAGAGAAGAGCGGCCAATGTGACAATCTGGCTTTAAGTCGATTCGATAACAAATGACGAAAACGGACGCATTTTTCAGGTTTTTACTACATATGAACACTTTTCACATTCTCCCAAGCAACTCGGCTGCTAGTCCTCCTTCCGTGCGGAATCATAAGGTCCTAGCTCATGTCCAAGGCACAAAAGCCAGCTAAAAGGTCAATAATCGATACCTAAAACTTGAATTGTACTACTTCTTACTGGCTATTACATCAACTTAGAAGCTTCATCTGTGTTCTACTATGGTGCTTTTAGTGTCTCCGCATACCGCAGCACGCGACATAGCTTTGCAGACGATTAGTACAACCGTTTCAGAGAGAAGAGCGGGCAATATGAGGATCTGCCTTCAAGTTGATGCGATAACAACTGACGAAAACGGACGGATTTCTCATTTTTTTACTACAGATGACCACTATTAACATTCTCCCATGCATCTCGGCTGCTAGTCCTCCTTTCATGCAGAATCTTAAGGACATAGCTCATGTCCAAGGCACCAAAGCCAGCTAAAAAGTCAATAATCGATACCTAAAACTTGAATTGTACTACTTCTTACTGGCTATTACATCAACTTTGAAGCTTCATCTGAGTTCTACTATGGTGCTTTTAGTGTCTCCGCATACCGCAGCACGCGACATAGCTTTGCAGACGATAAGTACAACCGTTTCAGAGAGAAGAGCGGCCAATGTGACGATCTGGCTTTAAGTCGATTCGATAACAAATGACTAAAACGGACGGATTTCTCAGGTTTTTACTACATATGAACACTTTCCACATTCTCCAATGCAACTCGGCTGCTAGTCCTCCTTTCATGCAGAATCTTAAGGACATAGCTCATGTCCAAGGCACCAAAGCCAGCTAAAAAGTCAATAATCGATACCTAAATTGACTACATCTTACTAGCTATTACATCAACTTAGAAGCTTCATCTGTGTTCCACTATGGTGATTTTAGTGTCTCCGCAAACAGCAGCACGAGACATAGCTTTGCAGACGATAAGTACAACCGTTTCAGAGAGAAGAGAGGCCAACCTGACGATCTGGCTTTAAGTCGATTCGGTAACAAATGACGAAAATGGACGGATTTCTCAGGTTTTTACTACATATGAACACTTGTCACATAGTCCCGTGCAACGCGGCTTCTAGTCCTCCTTTCATGCAGAATCTTAAGGTCCTAGCTCATGTCCAAGGCGCCAAAGCCAGCTAAAAAGTCAATATTCGATACCTAAAACTTGAATTGTACTACTCCTTACTGGCTATTACATCAACTTAGTAGCTTCATCTGTGTTCTACTATGGTGCTTTTAGTGTCTCCGCATACCGCAGCACGCGACATAGCTTTGCAGACGATAAGTACAACCGTTTCAGAGAGAAGAGCGGCCAATGTGACGCACTGCTTTAAGTCGATTCGATAATAAATTATGAAAACGGACGGATTTCTCAGGTTTTTACTACATATGAACACTTTTCGCATCCTCCCGTGCAACTCGGCTGCTAGTTCTTCTTTCATGCAGAATCTTAAGGTCCTAGCTCATGTCCAAGGCACCTAAGACAGCTAAAAAGTCAATAATCGATACCTAAAACTTGAATTGTACTACTTCTCACTGGCTATCACATCAACTTAGAACCTTCATCTGTGTTCTACTATGGTGGTTTTAGTGTCTCCGCATACCGCAGCACGCGATATAGCTTTGCAGACGATAAGTACAACCGTTTCAGAGAGAAGAGGGGCCAATGTGACGATCTGGCTTTAAGTCGATTCGATAACAAGTGACGAAAACGGACGGATTTCTCAGGTTTATACTACATATGAACACTTTTTACATTCTCCCGTGCAACTTGGCTGCTAGTCCTCCTTTCATGCAGAATCGTAAGGTCCTAGCTCATGTCCAAGGCACCAAAGCCAGCAAAAAAGTCAATAATCGATACCTAAATCTTGAATTGTACTACTTCTTACTGGCTATTACATCAACTTAGAAGCTTAATCTGTGTTCTGCTATGGTGCTTTTAGTGTCTCCGCATACCGCAGCACGCGACATAGCTTTGCAGACTATAAGTATACCCGTTTCAGAGAGAAGAGGGGCCCATGTGACGATCTGGGTTTAAGTCGATTCGATAACAAATGACGAAAACGGACGGATTTCTCAGGTTTTTACTACATATGAACACTTTTTACATTCTCCCGTGCAACTCGGCTGCTAGTCCTCCTTTCATGCAGAATCTTAAGGTCCTAGGTCATGTCCAAGGCACCAAAGCCAGCAAAAAAGTCAATAATCGATACCTAAATCTTGAATTGTACTACTTCTTACTGGCTATTACATCAACTTTGAAGCTTCATCTGTGTTCTACTATGGTGCTTTTAGTGTCCCGGCATACCGCAGCACGCGACATAGCTTTGCAGACGATAAGTACAACCGTTTCAGAGAGAAGAGCGGCCAATGTGACGATTTGGCTTTAAGTCGATTCGATAACAAATGACGAAAACGGACGGATTTCTCAGGTTTTTACTACATATGAACACTTTTCACATTCTCCCATGTAACTCGGCTGCTAGTCCTCCTTTCATGCAGAATCATAAGGTCCTAGCTCATGTCCAAGGCACAAAAGCCAGCTAAAAAGTCAATAATCGATACCTAAAACTTTAATTGTACTACTTCTCACTGGCTATCACATCAACTTAGAAGCTTCATCTGCGTTCTACTATGGTGCTTTCAGTGTCACCGCATACTGCAGCACGCGACATAGCTTTGCAGACGATAAGTACAACCGTTTCAGAGAGAAGAGCGGCCAATGTGACGCACTGCTTTAAGTCGATTCGATAATATATTCCGAAAACGGACGGATTTCTCAGGTTTTTACTACATATGAACACTTTTCGCATCCTCCCGTGCCACTCGGCTGCTAGTAAGCCTTTCATGCAGAATCATAAGGTCCTACCTCATGTCCAAGGCACCAAAGCCAGCTAAAAAGTCAATTTTCGATTCCTAAAACTTGAATTTTACTACTCCTTACTGGCTATTACATCAACTTAGAAGCTTCATCTGTGTTCTACTATGGTGCTTTTAGTGTCTCCGCATACCGCAGCACGCGACATAGCTTTGCAGACGATAACTACAACCGTTTCAGAGAGAAGAGGGGCCAATGTGACGAACTGGCTTTAAGTCGATTCGATAACAAATGACGAAAATGGACGGATTTCTCAGGTTTTTACTACATATGAACACTTTTCACATACTCCCGTGCAACGTGGCTGCTAGTCCTCCTTTCATGCAGAATCTTAAGGTCCTACCTCATGTCCAAGGCGCCAAAGCCATCAAAAAGTCAATATTCGACACCTAAAACTTGAATTGTACTACTCCTTACTGGCTATTACATCAACTTAGAAGCTTCATCTGTGTTCTAATATGGTGCTTTTAGTGTCTCCGCATACCGCAGCACGCGACATAGCTTTGCAGATGATAAGTACAACCGTTTCAGAGAGAAGAGGGGCCAATGTGACGAACTGGCCTCAAGTCGATTAGATAACAAATGACGAAAATGGACGGATTTGACAGGTTTTTACTACATATGAACACTTTTCACATACTCCCGTGCAACGCGGCTGATAGTCCCCCTTAAATGCAGAATCTTGAGGTCCTAGCTCATGTCCAAGGAACCAAAGCTTGCTAAAAAGTCAATATTCGATACCTAAAACTTGAATTGTACTACTCCTTACAGGCTATTACATCAACTTAGAAGCTTCATCTGTGTTCTACTATGGTGCTTTTAGTGTCTCCGCATACCGCAGCACGCGACATAGCTTTGCAGACGATAACTACAACCGTTTCAGAGAGAAGAGGGGCCAATGTGACGAACTGGCTTTAAGTCGATTCGATAACAAATGACGAAAATGGACGGATTTCTCAGGTTTTTACTACATATGAACACTTTTCACTTACTCCCGTGCAACGCGGCTGCTAGTCCTCCCTTCATGCAGAATCTTAAGGTCCTAGCTCATGTCCAAGGCACCTAAGCCAGCTAAAAAGTCAATAATCGATACCTAAAACTTGAATTGTAGTATTTCTCACTGGCTATCACATCAACTTAGAACCTTCATCTGTGTTCTACTATGGTGCTTTTAGTGTCTCCGCATACCGCAGCACGCGACATAGCTTTGCAGACGATAAGTACAACCGTTTCAGAGAGAAGAGGGGCCAATGTGACGATCTGGCTTTAAGTCGATTCGATAACAAGTGACGAAAACGGACGGATTTCTCAGGTTTATACTACATATGAACACTTTTTACATTCTCCCGTGCAACTCGGCTGCTAGTCCTCCTTTCATGCAGAATCGTAAGGTCCTAGCTCATGTCCAAGGCACCAAAGCCAGCAAAAAAGTCAATAATCGAAACCTAAAACTTGAATTGTACTACTTCTTACTGGCTATTACATCAACTTTGAAGCTTCATCTATATTCTACTATGGTGCTTTTAGTGTCTCCGCATACCGCAGCACGCGACATAGCTTTGCAGACGATAAGTACAACCGTTTCAGAGAGAAGAGCGGCCAATGTGACAATCTGGCTTTAAGTCGATTCGATAACAAATGACGAAAACGGACGCATTTTTCAGGTTTTTACTACATATGAACACTTTTCACATTCTCCCAAGCAACTCGGCTGCTAGTCCTCCTTCCGTGCGGAATCATAAGGTCCTAGCTCATGTCCAAGGCACAAAAGCCAGCTAAAAGGTCAATAATCGATACCTAAAACTTGAATTGTACTACTTCTTACTGGCTATTACATCAACTTTGAAGCTTCATCTGTGTTCTACTATGGTGCTTTTAGTGTCTCCGCATACCGCAGCACGCGACATAGCTTTGCAGACGATTAGTACAACCGTTTCAGAGAGTAGAGCGGGCAATATGAGGATCTGGCTTCAAGTTGATGCGATAACAACTGACGAAAACGGACGGATTTCTCATATTTTTACTACAGATGACCACTATTAACATTCTCCCATGCTTCTCGGCTGCTAGTCCTCCTTTCATGCAGAATCTTAAGGACATAGCTCATGTCCAAGGCACCAAAGCCAGCTAAAAAGTCAATAATCGATACCTAAAACTTGAATTGTACTACTTCTTACTGGCTATTACATCAACTTTGAAGCTTCATCTGAGTTCTACTATGGTGCTTTTAGTGTCTTCGCATACCGCAGCACGCGACATAGCTTTGCAGACGATAAGTACAACCGTTTCAGAGAGAAGAGCGGCCAATGTGACGATCTGGCTTTAAGTCGATTCGATAACAAATGACTAAAACGGACGGATTTCTCAGGTTTTTACTACATATGAACACTTTCCACATTCTCCAATGCAACTCGGCTGCTAGTCCTCCTTTCATGCAAAATCTTAAGGACATAGCTCATGTCCAAGGCACCAAAGCCAGCTAAAAAGTCAATAATCGATACCTAAATTGACTACATCTTACTAGCTATTACATCAACTTAGAAGCTTCATCTGTGTTCCACTATGGTGATTTTAGTGTCTCCGCAAACAGCAGCACGAGACATAGCTTTGCAGACGATAAGTACAACCGTTTCAGAGAGAAGAGAGGCCAATCTGACGATCTGGCTTTAAGTCGATTCGGTAACAAATGACGAAAATGGACGGATTTCTCAGGTTTATACTACATATGAACACTTTTTACATTCTCCCGTGCAACTCGGCTGCTAGTCCTCCTTTCATGCAGAATCGTAAGGTCCTAGCTCATGTCCAAGGCACCAAAGCCAGCAAAAAAGTCAATAATCGATACCTAAATCTTGAATTGTACTACTTCTTACTGGCTATTACATCAACTTAGAAGCTTAATCTGTGTTCTGCTATGGTGCTTTTAGTGTCTCCGCATACCGCAGCACGCGACATAGCTTTGCAGACCATAAGTATACCCGTTTCAGAGAGAAGAGGGGCCCATGTGACGATCTGGGTTTAAGTCGATTCGATAACAAATGACGAAAACGGACGGATTTCTCAGGTTTTTACTACACATGAACACTTTTTACATTCTCCCGTGCAACTCGGCTGCTAGTCCTCCTTTCATGCAGAATCTTAAGGTCCTAGGTCATGTCCAAGGCACCAAAGCCAGCAAAAAATTCAATAATCGATACCTAAATCTTGAATTGTACTACTTCTTACTGGCTATTACATCAACTTTGAAGCTTCATCTGTGTTCTACTATGGTGCTTTTAGTGTCCCGGAATACCGCAGCACGCGACATAGCTTTGCAGACGATAAGTACAACCGTTTCAGAGAGAAGAGCGGCCAATGTGACGATTTGGCTTTAAGTCGATTCGATAACAAATGACGAAAACGGACGGATTTCTCAGGTTTTTACTACATATGAACACTTTTCACATTCTCCCATGTAACTCGGCTGCTAGTCCTCCTTTCATGCAGAATCATAAGGTCCTAGCTCATGTCCAAGGCACAAAAGCCAGCTAAAAAGTCAATAATCGATACCTAAAACTTTAATTGTACTACTTCTCACTGGCTATCACATCAACTTAGAAGCTTCATCTGCGTTCTACTATGGTGCTTTCAGTGTCACCGCATACTGCAGCACGCGACATAGCTTTGCAGACGATAAGTACAACCGTTTCAGAGAGAAGAGCGGCCAATGTGACGCACTGCTTTAAGTCGATTCGATAATATATTCCGAAACCGGACGGATTTCTCAGGTTTTTACTACATATGAACACTTTTCGCATCCTCCCGTGCCACTCGGCTGCTAGTAAGCCTTTCATGCACAATGATAAGGTCCTACCTCATGTCCAAGGCACCAAAGCCAGCTAAAAAGTCAATTTTCGATACCTAAAACTTGAATTTTACTACACCTTACTGGCTATTACATCAACTTAGAAGCTTCATCTGTGTTCTACTATGGTGCTTTTAGTGACTCCGCATACCGCAGCACGCGACGTAGCTTTGCAGACGATAAGTACAACCGTTTCAGAGAGAAGAGCGGGCAATATGACGATCTGGCTTCAAGTTGATTCGATAACAACTGACGAAAACGGACGGATTTCTCATTTTTTTTACTACAGATGAACACTATTCACATTCTCCCATGCATCTCGGCTGCTAGTCCTCCTTTCATGCAGAATCTTAAGGACATAGCTCATGTCCAAAGCACCAAAGCCAGCTAAAAAGTCAATAATCGATACCTAAAACTTGAATTGTACTACTTCTTACTGGCTATTACATCAACTTTGAAGCTTCATCTGAGTTCTACTATGGTGCTTTTAGTGTCTCCGCATACCGCAGCACGCGGCATAGCTTTGCAGACGATAAGTACAACGGTTTCAGAGAGAAAAGCGGGCAATGTGACGATCTGGCTTCAAGTCGATTCGATAACAAATGACGAAAACGGACGGATTTCTCAGGTTTTTACTACATATGAACACTTTTTACATCCTCCCGTGCAACGCGGCTGCTAGTCCTCCTTTCATGCAGAATCTTTAGGTCCTAGCTCATGTCCAAGGCACCAAAGCCAGCTAAAAAGACAATAATCGATACCTAAAACTTGAATTGTACTACGTCTCACTGGCTATCACATCAACTTAGAAGCTTCATCTGTGTTCTACTATGGTGCTTTTAGTGTCTCCGCATACTGCAGCACGCGACATAGCTTTGCAGACGATAAGTACAACCGTTTCAGAAGGAAGAGGGGCCCATGTGACGATCTGGCTTTAAGTCGATTCGATAACAAATGACGAAAACGGACGGATTTCTCAGGTTTTTACTACATATGAACACTTTTCACATTCTCCCATGTAACTCGGCTGCTAGTCCTCCTTTCATGCAGAATCATAAGGTCCTAGCTCATATCCAAGGCACAAAAGCCAGCTAAAAAGTCAATAATCGATACCTAAAACTTTAATTGTACTACTTCTCACTGGCTATCACATCAACTTAGAAGCTTCATCTGCGTTCTACTATGGTGCTTTCAGTGTCTCCGCATACTGCAGCACGCGACATAGCTTTGCAGACGATAAGTACAACCGTTTCAGAGAGAAGAGCGGCCAATGTGACGCACTGCTTTAAGTCGATTCGATAATATATTCCGAAAACGGACGGATTTCTCAGGTTTTTACTACATATGAACACTTTTCGCATCCTCCCGTGCCACTCGGCTGCTAGTAATCCTTTCATGCACAATCATAAGGTCCTACCTCATGTCCAAGGCACCAAAGCCAGCTAAAAAGTCAATTTTCGATACCTAAAACTTGAATTGTACTACTCCTTACTGGCTATTACATCAACTTAGAAGCTTTATCTGTGTTCTACTATGGTGCTTTTAGTGACCCCGCATACCGCAGCACGCGACATAGCTTTGCAGACGATAAGTACAACCGTTTCAGAGAGAAGAGCGGGCAATATGACGATCTGGCTTCAAGTTGATTCGATAACAACTGACGAAAACGGACGGATTTCTCATTTTTTTACTACAGATGAACACTATTCACATTCTCCCATGCATCTCGGCTGCTAGTCCTAATTTCATGCAGAATCTTAAGGACATAGCTCATGTCCAAGGCACCAAAGCCAGCTAAAAAGTCAATAATCGATACCTAAAACTTGAATTGTACTACATCTTACTGGCTATAACATCAACTTTGAAGCTTCATCTGAGTTCTACTATGATGCTTTTAGTGTCTCCGCATACCGCAGCACGCGACATAGCTTTGCAGACGATAAGTACAACCATTACAAAGAGAAGAGGGGCCAATGTGACGAACTGGCTTTAAGTCGATTCGATAACAAATGACTAAAACGGACGGATTTCTCAGGTTTTTACTACATATGAACACTTTCCACATTCTCCAATGCACTCGGCTGCTAGTCCTCCTTTCATGCAGAATCTTAAGGACATAGCTCATGTCCAAGGCACCAAAGCCAGCTAAAAAGTCAATAATCGATACCTAAATTGACTACATCTTACTAGCTTTTAAATCAACTTAGAAGCTTCATCTGTGTTCCACTATGGTGATTTTAGTGTCTCCGCAAACCGCAGCACGCGACATAGCTTTGCAGACGATAAGTACAACCGTTTCAGAGAGAAGAGAGGCCAATGTGACGATCTGGCTTGAAGTCGATTCGATAACAAATGACGAAAATGGACGGATTTCTCAGGTTTTTACTACATATGAACACTTGTCACATAGTCCCGTGCAACGCGGCTGCTAGTCCTCCTTTCATGCAGAATCTTAAGGTCCTAGCTCATGTCCAAGGCGCCAAAGCCAGCTAAAAAGTCAATATTCGATACCTAAAACTTGAATTGTACTACTCCTTACTGGCTATTACATCAACTTAGTAGCTTCATCTGTGTTCTACTATGGTGCTTTTAGTGTCTCCGCATACCGCAGCACGCGACAGAGCTTTGCAGACGATAAGTACAACCGTTTCAGAGAGAAGAGCGGCCAATGTGACGCACTGCTTTAAGTCGATTCGATAATAAATTACGAAAACGGACGGATTTCTCAGGTTTTTACTACATATGAACACTTTTCGCATCCTCCCGTGCAACTCGGCTGCTAGTCCTCCTTTCATGCAGAATCTTAAGGTCCTAGCTCATGTCCAAGGCGCCAAAGCCAGCTAAAAAGTCAGTATTCTATACCTAAAACTTGAATTGTACTACTCCTTACTGGCTATTACATCAACTTAGAAGCTTCATCTGTGTTCTAATATGGTGCTTTTAGTGTCACCGCATACCGCAGCACGCGACATAGCTTTGCAGACGATAAGTACAACCGTTTCAGAGAGAAGAGGGGCCAATGTGACGAACTGGCTTTAAGTCGATTCGATAACAAATGACTAAAACGGACGGATTTCTCAGGTTTTTACTACATATGAACACTTTCCACATTCTCCAATGCACTCGGCTGCTAGTCCTCCTTTCATGCAGAATCTTAAGGACATAGCTCATGTCCAAGGCACCAAAGCCAGCTAAAAAGTCAATAATCGATACCTAAATTGACTACATCTTACTAGCTTTTACATCAACTTAGAAGCCTCATCTGTGTTCCACTATGGTGATATTAGTGTCTCCGCAAACCGCAGCACGCGACATAGCTTTGCAGACGATAAGTACAACCGTTTCAGAGAGAAGAGAGGCCAATGTGACGATCTGGCTTTAAGTCGATTCGATAACAAATGACGAAAATGGACGGATTTCTCAGGTTTTTACTACATATGAACACTTGTCACATAGTCCCGTGCAACGCGGCTGCTAGTCCTCCTTTCATGCAGAATCTTAAGGTCCTAGCTCATGTCCAAGGCGCCAAAGCCAGCTAAAAAGTCAATATTCGATACCTAAAACTTGAATTGTACTACTCCTTACTGGCTATTACATCAACTTAGTAGCTTCATCTGTGTTCTACTATGGTGCTTTTAGTGTCTCCGCATACCGCAGCACGCGACAGAGCTTTGCAGACGAGAAGTACAACCGTTTCAGAGAGAAGAGCGGCCAATGTGACGCACTGCTTTAAGTCGATTCGATAATAAATTACGAAAACGGACGGATTTCTCAGGTTTTTACTACATATGAACACTTTTCGCATCCTCCCGTGCAACTCGGCTGCTAGTCCTCCTTTCATGCAGAATCTTAAGGTCCTAGCTCATGTCCAAGGCGCCAAAGCCAGCTAAAAAGTCAATATTCTATACCTAAAACTTGAATTGTACTACTCCTTACTGGCTATTACATCAACTTAGAAGCTTCATCTGTGTTCTAATATGGTGCTTTTAGTGTCTCCGGATACCGCAGCACGCGACATAGCTTTGCAGACGATAAGTACAACCGTTTCAGAGAGAAGAGGGGCCAATGTGACGAACTGGCCTCAAGTCGATTAGATAACAAATGACGAAAATGGACGGATTTCTCAGGTTTTTACTACATATGAACACTTTTCGCATACTCCCGTGCAACGCGGCTGATAGTCCTCCTTTCATGCAGAATCTTAAGTTCCTAGCTCATGTCCAAGGCACCTAAGCCAGCTAAAAAGTCAATAATCGATACCTAAAACTTGAAATGTACTACTTCTCACTGGCTATCACATCAACTTAGAACCTTCATCTGTGTTCTACTATGGTGCTTTCAGTGTCTCCGCATACCGCAGCACGCGACATAGCTTTGCAGACGATAAGTACAACCGTTTCAGAGAGAAGAGGGGCCAATGTGACGATCTGGCTTTAAGTCGATTCGATAACAAGTGACGAAAACGGACGGATTTCTCAGGTTTATACTACATATAAACACTTTTTACATTCTCCCGTGCAACTCGGTTGCTAGTCCTCCTTTCATGCAGAATCGTAAGGTCCTAGCTCATGTCCAAGGCACCAAAGCCAGCAAAAAAGTCAATAATCGATACCTAAATCTTCAATTGTACTACTTCTTACTGGCTATTACATCAACTTTGAAGCTTCATCTGTATTCTACTATGGTGCTTTTAGTGTCTCCGCATACCGCAGCACGCGACATAGCTTTGCAGACGATAAGTACAACCGTTTCAGATAGAAGAGCGGCCAATGTGACAATCTGGCTTTAAGTCGATTCGATAACACATGACGAAAACGGACGCATTTTTCAGGTTTTTACTACATATGAACACTTTTTACATCCTCCCGTGCAACGCGGCTGCTAGTCCTCCTTTCATGCAGAATCTTTAGGTCCTAGCTCATGTCCAAGGCACCAAAGCCAGCTAAAAAGTCAATAATCGATACCTAAAACTTGAATTGTACTACTTCTCACTGGCTATCACATCAACTTAGAAGCTTCATCTGTGTTCTACTATGGTGCTTTTAGTGTCTCCGGATACTGCAGCACGCGACATAGCTTTGCAGACGATAAGTACAACCGTTTCAGAAGGAAGAGGGGCCCATGTGACGATCTGGCTTTAAGTCGATTCGATAACAAATGACGAAAACGGACGGATTTCTCAGGATTTTACTACATATGAACACTTTTCACATTCTCCCATGTAACTCGGCTGCTAGTCCTCCTTTCATGCAGAATCATAAGGTCCTAGCTCATATCCAAGGCACAAAAGCCAGCTAAAAAGTCAATAATCGATACCTAAAACTTTAATTGTACTACTTCTCACTGGCTATCACATCAACTTAGAAGCTTCATCTGCGTTCTACTATGGTGCTTTCAGTGTCTCCGCATACTGCAGCACGCGACATTGCTTTGCAGACGATAAGTACAACCGTTTCAGAGAGAAGAGCGGCCAATGTGACGATCTGGCTTCAAGTTGATTCGATAACAAATGATTAAAACGGACGGATTTCTCAGGTTTTTACTACATATGAACACTTTCCACATTCTCCAATGCACTTGGCTGCTAGTCCTCCTTTCATGCAGAATCTTAAGGACATAGCTCATGACCAAAGCACCAAAGCCAGCTAAAAAGTCAATAATCGATACCTAAATTGACTACATCTTACTAGCTATTACATCAACTTAGAAGCTTCATCTGTGTTCCACTATGGTGATTTTAGTGTCTCCGCAAACCGCAGCACGCGACATAGCTTTGCAGACGATAAGTACAACTGTTTCAGAGAGAAGAGAGGCCAATGTGACGATCTGGCTTTAAGTCGATTCGATAACAAATGACGAAAATGGACGGATTTCTCAGGTTTTTACTACATATGAACACTTGTCACATAGTCCCGTGCAACGCGGCTGCTAGTCCTCCTTTCATGCAGAATCTTAAGGTCCTAGCTCATGTCCAAGGCGCCAAAGCCAGCTAAAAAGTCAATATTCGATACCTAAAACTTGAATTGTACTACTCCTTACTGGCTATTACATTAACTTAGTAGCTTCATCTGTGTTCTACTATGGTGCTTTTAGTGTCTCCGCATACCGCAGCACGCGACATAGCTTTGCAGACGATAACTACAACCGTTTCAGAGAGAAGAGCGGCCAATGTGACGCACTGCTTTAAGTCGATTCGATAATAAATTACGAAAACGGACGGATTTCTCAGGTTTTTACTACATATGAACACTTTTCGCATCCTCCCGTGCAACTCGGCTGCTAGTCCTCCTTTCATGCAGAATCTTAAGGTCCTAGCTCATGTCCAAGGCGCCAAAGCCAGCTAAAATGTCAGTATTCGATACCTAAAACTTGAATTGTACTACTCCTTACTGGCTATTACATCAACTTAGAAGCTTCATCTGTGTTCTAATATGGTGCTTTTAGTGTCTCCGCATACCGCAGCACGCGACATAGCTTTGCAGACGATAAGTACAACCGTTTCAGAGAGAAGAGGGGCCAATGTGACGAACTGGCCTCAAGTCGATTAGATAACAAGTGACGAAAACGGACGGATTTCTCAGGTTTATACTACATATGAACACTTTTTACATTCTCCCGTGCAACTCGGTTGCTAGTCCTCCTTTCATGCAGAATCGTAAGGTCCTAGCTCATGTCCAAAGCACCAAAGCCAGCAAAAAAGTCAATAATCGATACCTAAATCTTCAATTGTACTACATCTTACTGGCTATTACATCAACTTTGAAGCTTCATCTGTATTCTACTATGGTGCTTTTAGTGCCTCCGCATACCGCAGCACGCGACATAGCTTTGCAGACGACAAGTACAACCGTTTCAGATAGAAGAGCGGCCAATGTGACAATCTGGCTTTAAGTCGATTCGATAACACATGACGAAAACGGACGCATTTTTCAGGTTTTTACTACATATGAACACTTTTTACATTCTCCCGTGGAACGCGGCTGCTAGTCCTCCTTTCATGCAGAATCTTAAGGTCCTAGCTCATGTCCAAGGCACCAAAGCCAGCTAAAAAGTCAATAATCGATACCTAAAACTTGAATTGTACTACTTCTCACTGGCTATCACATCAACTTAGAAGCTTCATCTGTGTTCTACTATGGTGCTTTTAGTGTCTCCGGATACTGCAGCACGCGACATAGCTTTGCAGACGATAAGTACAACCGTTTCTGAGAGAAGAGGGGCCCATGTGACGATCTGGCTTTAAGTCGATTCGATAACAAATGACGAAAACGGACGGATTTCTCAGGTTTTTACTACATATGAACACTTTTTACATTCTCCCGTGCAACTCGGCTGCTAGTCCTCCTTTCATGCAGATTCTTAAGGTCCTAGGTCATGTCCAAGGCACCAAAGCCAGCAAAAAAGTCAATAATCGATACCTAAATCTTGTATTGTACTACTTCTTACTGGCTATTACATCAACTTTGAAGCTTCATCTGTGTTCTACTATGGTGCTTTTAGTGTCTCCGCATACCGCAGCACGCGACATAGCTTTGCAGGCGATAAGTACAACCGTTTCAGAGAGAAGAGCGGCCAATGTGACGATCTGGCTTTAAGTCGATTCGATAACAAATGACGAAAACGGATGGATTTCTCAGGTTTTTACTACATATGAACACTCTTTACATACTCCCGTGCAACGCGGCTGCTAGTCCTCCTTTCATGCACAATCTTAAGGTCCTAGCTCATGTCCAAGGCACCAAAGCCAGCTAAAAAGTCAATATTCGATACCTAAATCTTGAATTGTACTACTTCTTACTGGCTATTACATGAACTTAGAAGCTTCATCTGTGTTCTACAATTGTGCTTTTAGTGTCTCCGAATACCGCAGCACGAGACATAGCTTTGCAGACGATAAGTACAACCGTTTCAGAGAGAAGAGGGGCTAATGTGCCGATCTGGCTATAAGCCGATTGGATAACAAATGACGAAAATGGACGGATTTCTCAGGTTTTTACTACATATGAACACTTTTCACATACTCCCGTGCAACGCGGCTGCTAGTCCTCCTTTCATGCAGAATGTTAAGGTCCTAACTCATGTCCAAGGCACAAAAGCCAGATAAAAAGTCAATAATCGATACCTAAATCTTGAATTGTACTACTTCTTACTGGCTATTACATGAACTTAGAAGCTTCATCTGTGTTCTACAATTGTGCTTTTAGTGTCTCCGCATACCGCAGCACGAGACATAGCTTTGCAGACGATAAGTACAACCGTTTCAGAGAGAAGAGGGGCTAATGTGCCGATCTGGCTATATGCCGATTCGATAACAAATGACGAAAACGGATGGATTTCTTAGGTTTTTACTACATATGAACACTCTTTACATACTCCCGTGCAACGCGGCTGCTAGTCCTCCTTTCATGCACAATCTTAAGGTCCTACCTCAAGTCCAAGGCACCAAAGCCAGCAAAAAAGTCAATAATCGATACCTAAATCTTGAATTGTACTACTTCTTACTGGCTATTACATCAACTTTGAAGCTTCATCTATGTTCTACTATGGTGCTTTTAGTGTCTCCGCATACCGCAGCACGCGACATAGTTTTGCAGACGATAAGTACAACCGTTTCAGATATATGAGCGGCCAATGTGACGATCTGGCTTTAAGTCGATTCGATAACAAATGACGAAAACGGACGGATTTCTCAGGTTTTTACTACATATGAACACTTTTCACATTCTCCCATGCAACTCGGCTGCTAGTCCTCCTTTCATGCAGAATGTTAAGGTCCTAGCTCATGTTCAAGGCACCAAAGCCAGCAAAAAAGTCAATGATCGATACCTAAATCTTGAATTGTACTACTTCTTACTGGCTATTACATCAACTTTGAAGCTTCATCTATGTTCTACTATGGTGCTTTTAGTGTCTCCGCATACCGCAGCACGCGACATAGTTTTGCAGACGATAAGTACAACCGTTTCAGATATAAGAGCGGCCAATGTGACGATCTGGCTTTAAGTCGATTCGATAACAAATGAGGAAAACGGACGGATTTCTCAGGTTTTTACTACATATGAACACTTTTCACATTCTCCCATGCAACTCGGTTGCTAGTCCTCCTTTCATGCAGAATCGTAAGGTCCTAGCTCATGTCCAAAACACCAAAGCCAGCAAAAAAGTCAATAATCGATACCTAAATCTTCAATTGTACTACATCTTACTGGCTATTACATCAACTTTGAAGCTTCATCTGTATTCTACTATGGTGCTTTTAGTGTCTCCGCATACCGCAGCACGCGACATAGCTTTGCAGACGACAAGTACAACCGTTTCAGATAGAAGAGCGGCCAATGTGACAATCTGGCTTTAAGTCGATTCGATAACACATGACGAAAACGGACGCATTTTTCAGGTTTTTACTACATATGAACACTTTTTACATTCTCCCGTGGAACGCGGCTGCTAGTCCTCCTTTCATGCAGAATCTTAAGGTCCTAGCTCATGTACAAGGCACCAAAGCCAGCTAAAAAGTCAATAATCGATACCTAAAACTTGAATTGTACTACTTCTCACTGGCTATCACATCAACTTAGAAGCTTCATCTGTGTTCTACTATGGTGCTTTTAGTGTCTCCGGATACTGCAGCACGCGACATAGCTTTGCAGACGATAAGTACAACCGTTTCTGAGAGAAGAGGGGCCCATGTGACGATCTGGCTTTAAGTCGATTCGATAACAAATGACGAAAACGGACGGATTTCTCAGGTTTTTACTACATATGAACACTTTTTACATTCTCCCGTGCAACTCGGCTGCTAGTCCTCCTTTCATGCAGATTCTTAAGGTCCTAGGTCATGTCCAAGGCACCAAAGCCAGCAAAAAAGTCAATAATCGATACCTAAATCTTGTATTGTACTACTTCTTACTGGCTATTACATCAACTTTGAAGCTTCATCTGTGTTCTACTATGGTGCTTTTAGTGTCTCCGCATACCGCAGCACGCGACATAGCTTTGCAGGCGATAAGTACAACCGTTTCAGAGAGAAGAGCGGCCAATGTGACGATCTGGCTTTAAGTCGATTCGATAACAAATGACGAAAACGGATGGATTTCTCAGGTTTTTACTACATATGAACACTCTTTACATACTCCCGTGCAACGCGGCTGCTAGTCCTCCTTTCATGCACAATCTTAAGGTCCTAGCTCATGTCCAAGGCACCAAAGCCAGCTAAAAAGTCAATATTCGATACCTAAATCTTGAATTGTACTACTTCTTACTGGCTATTACATGAACTTAGAAGCTTCATCTGTGTTCTACAATTGTGCTTTTAGTGTCTCCGAATACCGCAGCACGAGACATAGCTTTGCAGACGATAAGTACAACCGTTTCAGAGAGAAGAGGGGCTAATGTGCCGATCTGGCTATAAGCCGATTGGATAACAAATGACGAAAATGGACGGATTTCTCAGGTTTTTACTACATATGAACACTTTTCACATACTCCCGTGCAACGCGGCTGCTAGTCCTCCTTTCATGCAGAATGTTAAGGTCCTAACTCATGTCCAAGGCACAAAAGCCAGATAAAAAGTCAATAATCGATACCTAAATCTTGAATTGTACTACTTCTTACTGGCTATTACATGAACTTAGAAGCTTCATCTGTGTTCTACAATTGTGCTTTTAGTGTCTCCGCATACCGCAGCACGAGACATAGCTTTGCAGACGATAAGTACAACCGTTTCAGAGAGAAGAGGGGCTAACGTGCCGATCTGGCTATATGCCGATTCGATAACAAATGACGAAAACGGATGGATTTCTTAGGTTTTTACTACATATGAACACTATTTACATACTCCCGTGCAACGCGGCTGCTAGTCCTCCTTTCATGCACAATCTTAAGGTCCTACCTCAAGTCCAAGGCACCAAAGCCAGCAAAAAAGTCAATAATGATACCTAAATCTTGAATTGTACTACTTCTTACTGGCTATTACATCAACTTTGAAGCTTCATCTATGTTCTACTATGGTGCTTTTAGTGTCTCCGCATACCGCAGCACGCGACATAGTTTTGCAGACGATAAGTACAACCGTTTCAGATATATGAGCGGCCAATGTGACGATCTGGCTTTAAGTCGATTCGATAGCAAATGACGAAAACGGACGGATTTCTCAGGTTTTTACTACATATGAACACTTTTCACATTCTCCCATGCAACTCGGCTGCTAGTCCTCCTTTCATGCAGAATGTTAAGGTCCTAGCTCATGTTCAAGGCACCAAAGCCAGCAAAAAAGTCAATAATCGATACCTAAATCTTGAATTGTACAACTTCTTACTGGCTATTACATCAACTTTGAAGCTTCATCTATGTTCTACTATGGTGCTTTTAGTGTCTCCGCATACCGCAGCACGCGACATAGTTTTGCAGACGATAAGTACAACCGTTTCAGATATAAGAGCGGCCAATGTGACGATCTGGCTTTAAGTCGATTCGATAACAAATGACGAAAACGGACGGATTTCTCAGGTTTTTACTACATATGAACACTTTTCACATTCTCCCATGCAACTCGGTTGCTAGTCCTCCTTTCATGCAGAATGTTAAGGTCCTAGCTCATGTCCAAGGCACAAAAGCCAGATAAAAAGTCAATAATCGATACCTAAAACTTGAATTGTACTACTCCTTACTGGCTATTACATCAACTTAGAAGCTTCATCTGTGTTCTAATATGGTGCTTTTAGTGTCTCCGCATACCGCAGCACGCGACATAGCTTTGCAGACGATAAGTACAACCGTTTCAGAGAGAAGAGGGGCCAATGTGACGAACTGGCCTCAAGTCGATTAGATAACAAGTGACGAAAACGGACGGATTTCTCAGGTTTATACTACATATGAACACTTTTTACATTCTCCCGTGCAACTCGGTTGCTAGTCCTCCTTTCATGCAGAATCGTAAGGTCCTAGCTCATGTCCAAAGCACCAAAGCCAGCAAAAAAGTCAATAATCGATACCTAAATCTTCAATTGTACTACATCTTACTGGCTATTACATCAACTTTGAAGCTTCATCTGTATTCTACTATGGTGCTTTTAGTGCCTCCGCATACCGCAGCACGCGACATAGCTTTGCAGACGACAAGTACAACCGTTTCAGATAGAAGAGCGGCCAATGTGACAATCTGGCTTTAAGTCGATTCGATAACACATGACGAAAACGGACGCATTTTTCAGGTTTTTACTACATATGAACACTTTTTACATTCTCCCGTGGAACGCGGCTGCTAGTCCTCCTTTCATGCAGAATCTTAAGGTCCTAGCTCATGTCCAAGGCACCAAAGCCAGCTAAAAAGTCAATAATCGATACCTAAAACTTGAATTGTACTACGTCTCACTGGCTATCACATCAACTTAGAAGCTTCATCTGTGTTCTACTATGGTGCTTTTAGTGTCTCCGGATACTGCAGCACGCGACATAGCTTTGCAGACGATAAGTACAACCGTTTCTGAGAGAAGAGGGGCCCATGTGACGATCTGGCTTTAAGTCGATTCGATAACAAATGACGAAAACGGACGGATTTCTCAGGTTTTTACTACATATGAACACTTTTTACATTCTCCCGTGCAACTCGGCTGCTAGTCCTCCTTTCATGCAGATTCTTAAGGTCCTAGGTCATGTCCAAGGCACCAAAGCCAGCAAAAAAGTCAATAATCGATACCTAAATCTTGTATTGTACTACTTCTTACTGGCTATTACATCAACTTTGAAGCTTCATCTGTGTTCTACTATGGTGCTTTTAGTGTCTCCGCATACCGCAGCACGCGACATAGCTTTGCAGGCGATAAGTACAACCGTTTCAGAGAGAAGAGCGGCCAATGTGACGATCTGGCTTTAAGTCGATTCGATAACAAATGACGAAAACGGATGGATTTCTCAGGTTTTTACTACATATGAACACTCTTTACATACTCCCGTGCAACGCGGCTGCTAGTCCTCCTTTCATGCACAATCTTAAGGTCCTAGCTCATGTCCAAGGCACCAAAGCCAGCTAAAAAGTCAATATTCGATACCTAAATCTTGAATTGTACTACTTCTTACTGGCTATTACATGAACTTAGAAGCTTCATCTGTGTTCTACAATTGTGCTTTTAGTGTCTCCGAATACCGCAGCACGAGACATAGCTTTGCAGACGATAAGTACAACCGTTTCAGAGAGAAGAGGGGCTAATGTGCCGATCTGGCTATAAGCCGATTGGATAACAAATGACGAAAATGGACGGATTTCTCAGGTTTTTACTACATATGAACACTTTTCACATACTCCCGTGCAACGCGGCTGCTAGTCCTCCTTTCATGCAGAATGTTAAGGTCCTAACTCATGTCCAAGGCACAAAAGCCAGATAAAAAGTCAATAATCGATACCTAAATCTTGAATTGTACTACTTCTTACTGGCTATTACATGAACTTAGAAGCTTCATCTGTGTTCTACAATTGTGCTTTTAGTGTCTCCGCATACCGCAGCACGAGACATAGCTTTGCAGACGATAAGTACAACCGTTTCAGAGAGAAGAGGGGCTAATGTGCCGATCTGGCTATATGCCGATTCGATAACAAATGACGAAAACGGATGGATTTCTTAGGTTTTTACTACATATGAACACTCTTTACATACTCCCGTGCAACGCGGCTGCTAGTCCTCCTTTCATGCACAATCTTAAGGTCCTACCTCAAGTCCAAGGCACCAAAGCCAGCAAAAAAGTCAATAATCGATACCTAAATCTTGAATTGTACTACTTCTTACTGGCTATTACATCAACTTTGAAGCTTCATCTATGTTCTACTATGGTGCTTTTAGTGTCTCCGCATACCGCAGCACGCGACATAGTTTTGCAGACGATAAGTACAACCGTTTCAGATATATGAGCGGCCAATGTGACGATCTGGCTTTAAGTCGATTCGATAACAAATGACGAAAACGGACGGATTTCTCAGGTTTTTACTACATATGAACACTTTTCACATTCTCCCATGCAACTCGGCTGCTAGTCCTCCTTTCACGCAGAATGTTAAGGTCCTAGCTCATGTTCAAGGCACCAAAGCCAGCAAAAAAGTCAATAATCGATACCTAAATCTTGAATTGTACTACTTCTTACTGGCTATTACATCAACTTTGAAGCTTCATCTATGTTCTACTATGGTGCTTTTAGTGTCTCCGCATACCGCAGCACGCGACATAGTTTTGCAGACGATAAGTACAACCGTTTCAGATATAAGAGCGGCCAATGTGACGATCTGGCTTTAAGTCGATTCGATAACAAATGAGGAAAACGGACGGATTTCTCAGGTTTTTACTACATATGAACACTTTTCACATTCTCCCATGCAACTCGGTTGCTAGTCCTCCTTTCATGCAGAATCGTAAGGTCCTAGCTCATGTCCAAAACACCAAAGCCAGCAAAAAAGTCAATAATCGATACCTAAATCTTCAATTGTACTACATCTTACTGGCTATTACATCAACTTTGAAGCTTCATCTGTATTCTACTATGGTGCTTTTAGTGTCTCCGCATACCGCAGCACGCGACATAGCTTTGCAGACGACAAGTACAACCGTTTCAGATAGAAGAGCGGCCAATGTGACAATCTGGCTTTAAGTCGATTCGATAACACATGACGAAAACGGACGCATTTTTCAGGTTTTTACTACATATGAACACTTTTTACATTCTCCCGTGGAACGCGGCTGCTAGTCCTCCTTTCATGCAGAATCTTAAGGTCCTAGCTCATGTACAAGGCACCAAAGCCAGCTAAAAAGTCAATAATCGATACCTAAAACTTGAATTGTACTACTTCTCACTGGCTATCACATCAACTTAGAAGCTTCATCTGTGTTCTACTATGGTGCTTTTAGTGTCTCCGGATACTGCAGCACGCGACATAGCTTTGCAGACGATAAGTACAACCGTTTCTGAGAGAAGAGGGGCCCATGTGACGATCTGGCTTTAAGTCGATTCGATAACAAATGACGAAAACGGACGGATTTCTCAGGTTTTTACTACATATGAACACTTTTTACATTCTCCCGTGCAACTCGGCTGCTAGTCCTCCTTTCATGCAGATTCTTAAGGTCCTAGGTCATGTCCAAGGCACCAAAGCCAGCAAAAAAGTCAATAATCGATACCTAAATCTTGTATTGTACTACTTCTTACTGGCTATTACATCAACTTTGAAGCTTCATCTGTGTTCTACTATGGTGCTTTTAGTGTCTCCGCATACCGCAGCACGCGACATAGCTTTGCAGGCGATAAGTACAACCGTTTCAGAGAGAAGAGCGGCCAATGTGACGATCTGGCTTTAAGTCGATTCGATAACAAATGACGAAAACGGATGGATTTCTCAGGTTTTTACTACATATGAACACTCTTTACATACTCCCGTGCAACGCGGCTGCTAGTCCTCCTTTCATGCACAATCTTAAGGTCCTAGCTCATGTCCAAGGCACCAAAGCCAGCTAAAAAGTCAATATTCGATACCTAAATCTTGAATTGTACTACTTCTTACTGGCTATTACATGAACTTAGAAGCTTCATCTGTGTTCTACAATTGTGCTTTTAGTGTCTCCGAATACCGCAGCACGAGACATAGCTTTGCAGACGATAAGTACAACCGTTTCAGAGAGAAGAGGGGCTAATGTGCCGATCTGGCTATAAGCCGATTGGATAACAAATGACGAAAATGGACGGATTTCTCAGGTTTTTACTACATATGAACACTTTTCACATACTCCCGTGCAACGCGGCTGCTAGTCCTCCTTTCATGCAGAATGTTAAGGTCCTAACTCATGTCCAAGGCACAAAAGCCAGATAAAAAGTCAATAATCGATACCTAAATCTTGAATTGTACTACTTCTTACTGGCTATTACATGAACTTAGAAGCTTCATCTGTGTTCTACAATTGTGCTTTTAGTGTCTCCGCATACCGCAGCACGAGACATAGCTTTGCAGACGATAAGTACAACCGTTTCAGAGAGAAGAGGGGCTAACGTGCCGATCTGGCTATATGCCGATTCGATAACAAATGACGAAAACGGATGGATTTCTTAGGTTTTTACTACATATGAACACTATTTACATACTCCCGTGCAACGCGGCTGCTAGTCCTCCTTTCATGCACAATCTTAAGGTCCTACCTCAAGTCCAAGGCACCAAAGCCAGCAAAAAAGTCAATAATGATACCTAAATCTTGAATTGTACTACTTCTTACTGGCTATTACATCAACTTTGAAGCTTCATCTATGTTCTACTATGGTGCTTTTAGTGTCTCCGCATACCGCAGCACGCGACATAGTTTTGCAGACGATAAGTACAACCGTTTCAGATATATGAGCGGCCAATGTGACGATCTGGCTTTAAGTCGATTCGATAGCAAATGACGAAAACGGACGGATTTCTCAGGTTTTTACTACATATGAACACTTTTCACATTCTCCCATGCAACTCGGCTGCTAGTCCTCCTTTCATGCAGAATGTTAAGGTCCTAGCTCATGTTCAAGGCACCAAAGCCAGCAAAAAAGTCAATAATCGATACCTAAATCTTGAATTGTACAACTTCTTACTGGCTATTACATCAACTTTGAAGCTTCATCTATGTTCTACTATGGTGCTTTTAGTGTCTCCGCATACCGCAGCACGCGACATAGTTTTGCAGACGATAAGTACAACCGTTTCAGATATAAGAGCGGCCAATGTGACGATCTGGCTTTAAGTCGATTCGATAACAAATGACGAAAACGGACGGATTTCTCAGGTTTTTACTACATATGAACACTTTTCACATTCTCCCATGCAACTCGGTTGCTAGTCCTCCTTTCATGCAGAATGTTAAGGTCCTAGCTCATGTCCAAGGCACAAAAGCCAGATAAAAAGTCAATAATCGATAAATAAAACTTGAATTGTACTACTTCTTACTGGCTATTACATCAACTTAGAAACTTCATCTGTGTTCTACTATGGTGCTTTTAGTGTCTCCGCATACCGCAGCACGCGACATAGCTTTGCAGACGATAAGTACAACCGTTTCAGAGAGAAGAGCGGCAGATGTGACGCACTGCTTTAAGTCGATTCGATAATAAATTACGAAAACGGACGTATTTCTCAGGTTTTTACTACATATGAACACTTTTCGCATCCTCCCATGCAACTCGGCAGCTAGTCCTCCTTTCATGCAGAATGTTAAGGTCCTAGCTCATGTCCAAGGCACCAAAGATAGCTAAAAAATCAATATTCGATACCTAAAACTTGAATTGTACTACTCCTTACTGGCTATTACATCAACTTAGAAGCTTCATCTGTGTTCTACTATGGTGCTTTTAGTGTCCCCGCATACCGAAGCACGCGACATAGCTTTGCAGAAGATAAGTACAACCGTTTCAGAAGAGGGGCCAATGTGACGAACTGGCTTTAAGTCGATTCGATAACAAATGACGAAAATGGACCGATTTCTCAGGTTTTTACTACATATGAACACTTTTCACATACTCACGTGCAACGCGGCTGCTAGTCCTCAATTCATGCAGAATCGTAAGGTCCTAGCTCATCTCCAAGGCACCAAAGCCAGCTAAAAAGTCAATAATCGATATCTAAAACTTGAATTGTACTTCTTCTCACTGGCTATCACATCAACTTAGAAGCCTCATCTCTGTTTTACTATGGTGCTTTTAGTGTCTCCGCATACTGCAGCACGCGACATAGCCTTGCAGACGATAAGTACAACCGTTTCAGAGAGAAGAGCGGCCAATGTGACGATCTGGCTTTAAGTGGATTCGATAACAAATGACGAAAACGGACGGATTTCTCATTTTCTTACTGCATATGAACACTATTCACATTCTCCCATGCATCTCGGCTGCTAGTCCTCCTTTCATGCAAAATCATAAGGTCCTACCTCATGTCCAAGACACAAAAGCCAGCTAAAAAGTCAATAATCGATACCTAAAACTTGAATTGTACTACTTCTTACTGGCTATTACATCAACATAGAAGCTTAATCTGTGTTCTACTATGGTGCTTTTAGTGTCTCCGCATACCGCAGCACGCGACATAGCTTTGCAGACGATAAGTACAACCGTTTCAGAGAGAAGAGCGGCCAATGTGACGCACTGCTTTAAGTCGATTCGATAATAAATTACGAAAATGGACTGATTTCTCAGGTTTTTACTACATATGAACACTTTTCGCATCCTCCCGTGCAACTCGGCTGCTAGTCCTCCTTTCATGCAGAATCTTAAGGTCCTAGCTCATGTCCAAGGCACCATTGCCAGCTAAAAAGTCAATATTCGATACCTAAAACTTGAATTGTACTACTCCTTACTGGCTATTACATCAACTTAGAAGCTTCATCTGTGTTCTACTATGGTGCGTTTAGTGTCTCCGCATACCGCAGAAGGCGACATAGCTTTGCAGACGATAAGTACAACCGTTTCAGAGAGAAGAGCGGGCAATGTGACGATCTGGCTTCAAGTTGATTCGATAACAAATGACGAAAACTGACGGATTTCTCAGGTTTTTACTACATATGAACACTTTTCACATTCTCCCTTTCAACTCGCCTGCTAGTCCTCCTTTCATGCAGAATCTTAAGGTCCTAGCTCATGGCCAAGGCACCAAAGCCAGCTAAAACGTCAATTATCGATACCTAAAACTTGAATTGTACTACTTCTTACTGGCTATTACATCAGCTTAGAAGCTTCATCTGTGTTCTACTATGGTGCTTTTAGTGTCTCCGCATACCGCAGCACGCGACATAGCTTTGCAAACGATAAGTACAACCGTTTCAGAGAGAAGAGCGGCCAATGTGACGATCTGGCTTCAAGTCCATTCGATAACAAATGACGAAAACGGACGGATTTTTCAGGTTTTTACTACATATGAACACTTTTCACATTCTCCCATGCAACTCGGCTGCTAGTCCTCCTTTCATGCAGAATCTTAAGGTCCTAGCTCATGGCCAAGGCACCAAAGCCAGCTAAAACTTCAATTATCGATACCTAAAACTTGAATTGTACTACTTCTTACTGGCTATTACATCAACTTAGAAGCTTCATCTGTGTTCTACTATGGTGCTTTTAGTGTCTCCGCATACCGCAGCACGCGACATAGCTTTGCAGACGATAAGTACAACTGTTTCAGAGAGAAGAGCGGCCAATGTGACGATCTGGCTTCAAGTCGATTCGATAACAAATGACGAAAACGGACGGATTTCTCAGGTTTTTACTACATATGAACACTTTTCACATCCTCCCATGCAACTCGGCTGGTAGTACTCCTTTCATGCAGAATCTTAAGATCCTAGCTCATGTCCAAGTCACCAAAGCCAGCTAAAAAGTCAATAATCGATACCTAAAACTTGAATTGTACTGCTTCTTACTGGCTATTACATCAACTTAGAAGCTTCGTCTGTGTTCTAGTATGGTGCTTTTAGTGTCTCTGCATACCGCAGCACGCGACATAGCATTGCAGACGTTAAGTACAACCGTTTCAGAGAGAAGGGCGGCCAATGTAACGATCTGGCTTTAAGTCTATTCGATAACAAAAGACGAAAACGGACGGATTTCTAAGGTTTTTACTACATATGAACATTTGTCACATACTCCCATGAAACGCGGCTCCTAGTCCTCCTTTCATGCAGAATCTTAATGTCCAATCTCATTTCCAAGGCACCAAAGATAGCTAAAAAGTCAATAATCCATACCTAAAACTTGAATTGTACTACTTCTTACTTGCTATTACATCAACTTAGAAGCTTCATCTGTGTGTCCACTATGGTGCTTTTCGTGTCTCCGCATACCGCAGCACGCGACATAGCTTTGCAAACGATAAGTACAACCGTTTCAGAGAGAAGAGCGGCCAATGTGACGATCTGGCTTCAAGTCCATTCGATAACAAATGACGAAAACGGGCGAATTTCTCACTTTATAACTACATATGGACACTTTACACATTTTCCCGTTCAACGCAGCTGCTAGTCCTCATTTCATGCAAAATCTTAAGGTCCTAGCTCATGTCCAAGGCACCAAAGCCAGCTACAAAGTCAATAATCGATAACTAAAACGTGAATTGTACTACTTCTTACTGGCTATTACATCAACTTAGATGTTTCTTCTGTGTTCTACTATGGTGCTTTTCGTGTCTCCGCATACCCCAGCACGCGACATACCTTTGCAGAAGATGAATGTAACCGTTTCAGAGAGAAGAGCGGCCAATGTAACAACCTTGCTTTTAGTCGATTCGAATACAAATGACGAAAACGGACGGATTTCTCAGGTTTTTTCTACATATGAACACTTTTCACATTTTCCCGTGCAACGCGGCTGCTAGTCCTCCTTTCATGCAAAATCATAAGGTCCTAGCTCATGTCCAAGGCACCAAAGAAGGCTAAAAATTCAATAATCGATAACTGAAACTTGATTTGTACTGCTTCTTACTGGCTATTACATCAACTTGGAAGCTTCGTCTGTGTTCTACTATGGTGCTTTTAGTGTCTCAGCATACCGCAGCACTCCACATAGCTTTGCAGAAGATAAATGTAACCGTTTCAGAGAGAGGAGCGGCCAAAGTAACAACCTTGCTTTAAGTCGATTCGATAACAAATGAAAACGGACGGATTTCTCAGGTTTTTACTACATATGAACACTTTTCACATTCTCCCGTGCAACGCGGCTGCTAGTCTTGATTTCATGCAAAATCTTAAGTTCCTAGCTCATGTCCAAGGCACCAAAGCCGGCTCAAAAGGCAATAATCGATAGTTAAAACGTGTATTGTACTACTTCTTACTGTCTATTACATCAACCTAGAAGCTTCTTCTGTGTTCTACTACGGTGCTTTTAGTGTCTCCGCTTACTGCAGCACGCGTCCTAGTTTTGCAGACGACAAATGTATCGTTTCAGAGAGAAGAGCGGCCAATGTGACGATCTGGCTTTAAGTCGATTCCATAAAAAATAACGAAAACGGACGGGCTTTTCAGGTTTTACTACATATGAACACTTTTCAAATTCTTCCGTGCAACGCGGCTGCTACACCTTCCATAATGCAAAATCGTAAGGTCCTAGCAAATGTCCAAGGCACCAAAGCCGGCTAAAAAGTCAATAATCGATAACTTAAACTTGAATTGTACTACTTCTTACTGGCTATTAAATCAACTTAGAAGCTTCTTTTGTGTTCTACAATGGTTCTTTTAGTGTCTCCTCATACCGCACCCAGCGACAGTGCTTTGCAGAAGCTGAATGTAACCGTTTCAGAGAGAAGAGCGGCCAATATGACGATCTGGCTTAAAGTGGATTTGATGACAAATGACGAAAACGGGCGAATTTCTCACTTTATAACTACATATGGACACTTTTCACATTCTCCCGTTCAACGCAGCTGCTAGTCCTCCTTACATGCAAAATCGTAAGGTCCCAGCTCATGTCCAAGGCACCAAAGCCAGCTAAAAAGTCAATAATCGATAACTGAAACGTGAATTGTACTACTTCTTACTGGCTATTACATCAATTTAGTAGTTTCTTCTGTGTTCTACTACGGTGCTTTTAGTGTCTCCGAATACCGCAGCACGCGACATACCTTTGCAGAAGATGAATGTAACCGTTTCAGAGAGAAGAGCGGCCAATGTAACAACCTTGCTTTAAGTCGATTCGATTACAAATGACGAAAACGGACGGATTTCTCAGGTTTTTGATACATATGAACACTTTTCACATTGTCCCTTGCAACGTGGCTGCTAGTCTTCCTTTCATGCAAAATCTTAAGGTCCTAACTCATGTCCAAGGCACCAAAGCCGGCTAAAAAGTCAATAATCAATAACTAAGACTTGAATTGTACTACTTCTTACTGGCTATTACATCAACTTAGAAGCTTCTTCTGTGTTCTAGTATATTGCTTTTAGTGTCTCCGCATTACGTAGCTCGCGACTTATCTTTGGAGACGATAAATATAACGGTTTCTGAGGGAAGAGCGGCCAATGTAACGATCTGGCATTAAGTCGATTCGATAACAATTGAAGAAAACATACGGATTTCTCAGGTTTTCACTACATATGAACCCTTTTCACATTTTCCCGTGCAACGCGGCTGCTAGTCCTCCTTTCATGCAAAATCTTATGGTTCCAAGTAATGTCTAAGGAACCAAAGCCGGCTAAAAATCAATAATTGATAACCAATACTTGAATTGTACTGCTTCTTACTGGCTATTACTTCAACTTAGAAGCTTCTTCTGTGTTCTATTATGTTTGCTTTTAGCCTCACCACATACCGCAATACGTGACATAGCTTTGCAGACGATAAATGTAACCGTTTCAGAGAGAAGAGCGTTAAATGTGACGATGTGTCTTTAAGTCGATTCGATAACAAATGAGGAACACGGACGGATTTCTCAGGTGTTTACTACATATGAACACTTTTCACATTCTCCCGTGCAACGCGGCTGCTAGTCCTCCTTCAAGCAAAATCTTAAGGACCTAGCTCATGTCCAAGGCTCCAAAGCGTGCTAAAAAGTCAATAACCGATAACTAAAACCTGAATTGTACTACTGCTTACTGGCTATTACATTACTTAGAAGCTTCATCTGTGTACTACTATGATGGTTTTAGTGTCTCCACATACCGCAGCACGCAACATAGCTTTGGAGACGATAAATGTAATCGTTCCAGAGAGAAGAGCGGCAAATGTGTCGATCTTAATTTAAGTCGATTCGATAACAAATGACGAAAACGGACGAATTTCGCAGATTTTTACTACATATGAACACTTTTCACATTCTCCCGTGCATCGTGGCCACTAGCCTTCCCTTCATGAAATATCTTAAGGCACTAACTCATGTCCAAGCGCCAAAGAAGGGTAAAAAGTCAATAATCGATAGCTAAAACTTTAATTCTACTGCTTCTTACTGGCTATTACATAAACGTAGAAGTTTCATCTGTATTCTTCTATGGTGCTTTTAGTGTCGCCGCATACCACAGCACGCGACATAGCTTTGCAGACTCTAAATGTAGCCGTATCAGAGTGAAGAGCGGCCAATAAGACGATCTGGTGTTAAGTCGATTCGATAACAAATGACGAAAACGGACGGATTTCTCAGTTTCTTACTACATATGAACACTTTTCACATTCGCCCGAGGACCGCGGCTGCTAGTCCTCCTTTCATGCAAAATCCTAAGGTCAAAGCAAATGTCCAAGGCACCAAAGCCTGCTAAAGAGTCAATAATCGATAACTAAAACCTGAATTCTGCTACTTCTTACTGGCTATTACATCAACTTATAAGTTTCATCTGTGTTCTACTAAGGTGCTATAAGAATCTCCGGATACCGAAACACGAGACATTGCTTTGCAGACGATAAATGTAACCGTTTCAGAGAGAAGAGCGCCCAATGTATCGATCTGGCTTTAAGTCGATTCGATACAAATGAGGAAAACGGACGGATTTCTCAGGTTTTTACTACATATGAACACTTTTCACATTCGCCCGTGCAACGCGGTCGCTAGTTCTCCTTTCATGCAAAATCGTATAGTCCTACCTCATGTCAAAGGCACCAAAGCCAGCTAAAAAGTCAATAATCGATAACTAAATCTTGAATTGTACTACTCTTACTGGCTATTATATCAACTTAGAAGCTTTACCTGTGTTCTACTATGGTGCTTTTAGTGTCTCCGCATACCGCAGCACCGGACATAGCTTTGCAGACGATAAATGTAATCGTTTCAGAGAGAAGAGCGGCAATGTGTCGATCTGGATTTAAGTCGATTCGATAACAAATAACGAAAACGGACGAATTTCTCAGATTTTTACTACATATGAACACTTTTCACTTTCTCCCCTGCAACGCGGCCACTAGACTTCCCTTCATGCAAAATGTTAAGGTCCTAGTTCATGTCCAAGCACCAAAGAATGGTAAAACGTCAATAATCGATAACAAAAGCTTGAATAGTACTACTTTTTACTGGCTATTACATCAAATTAGAAGGTTCATCTGTGTTTTACTATGATGCTTTAGTGTCTCCGGATAACGTAGCACGCGACATAGCTTTGCAGAAGATAAATGTAATCGTTTCAGAGAGAAGAGCGGATAATGTGACGATCTGGCTTTAAGTCGATTCGATAACAAATGACGAAAACGGACGGATTTCTCAGGTTTTTACTACATATGAACACTTTTCACATTGTCCCTTGCAACTTGGCTGCTAGTCTTTCTTTCATGCAAAATCTTAAGGTCCTAGCTCATGTCCAAGGCACCAAAGCCGGCTAAAAAGTCAATAATCAATAGCTAAAACTTGAATTGTACTTCTTCTTACTGGCTATTACATCATCTTAGAAGCTTCATCTGTGTTCTACTAAGGTGCTTTCAGTATCTCCGCATACCGCAGCACGCGACATAGCTTTGCAGACGATAAATGTAAGCGTTTCCGAGAGAAAAGCGGCCAATGTGACGATCTGGATTTAAGTCGATTCGATAACAAATGACGAAAACGGACGGATTTCTTAGGTTTTTACTACATATGACACTTTTCATATTTGCCCGTGCAGCGCGGCTGCTAGTCCTCCTTTCATGCAAAATCTTAAGGTCCTAGCTCATGTCCAATGCACCAAAGCCGGCTAAAAAGTCAATAATCGATAAAAGAACTTGAATTGTAATACTTCTTACTGGCTTTACATCAACTTAGAAGATTCATCTGTGTTCTACTATGGTGCTTTCAGTATCTCCGCATACCGCAGCACTCGACATAGCTTTGCAGACGATAAATGTAACCGTTACAGAGAGAAGAGCGGCCAATGTGTCGATCTGGATTTTAGTCGAATTAATAACAAATGACGAAAACGGACGGATTTCTCAGGTATTTACTACATATGAATACTTTTCACATTCGCTCGAGCAACGCGGCTGCTAGTCCTCCTTTCATGCAAAATCGTATAGTCCTACCTCATGTGAAAGGCACCCAAGCCGGCTAAAAAGTCAATAATCGATAACTAAATCTTGAATTGTACTACTTCTTACTGGCAATTACATCAACTTAGAATCTTTATCTGTGTTCTACTATGGTGCTTTTAGTGTCTCCGTATACCGCAGCACGCGACACAGTTTTGCAGACGATAAATGTAATCGTTTCAGAGAGAAGAGCGGCCAATGTGACGATCTGGCTTTAAGTCGATTCCATAACAAATGACGAAATCGGACGAATTTCTCAGATTTGTACTACTTATGAACACTTTTCACATTCTCCCCTGCAACGCGGCCACTAGACTTCCCTTCATGCAAAATCTTAATTTCCTACCTCATGTCGAAGCACCAAAGAATGGTAAAAAGTCAATAATCGATAACAAAAACTTGAATAGTACTACTTCTTACTGGCTATTACATCAACTTACGAGGTTCATCTGTGTTTTACTCTGATGCTTTTAGTGTCTCCGGATAACGTAGCACGCGACATAGCTTTGCAGACGATAAATGTAATCCTTTCAGAGAGAAGAGCGGCCAATGTGTCGATCTGGATTTAAGTCGAATCAATAACAAATGACGAAAACGGACGGATTTCTCAGATTCTTACTACATATGAACGCTTATCGTATTCTCCCGTGCAACGCAGTTGCTAGCCATCCTTTCATGCAAAATCCTAAGCTCCAGCAAATGTCCAAGTCTCCAAAGCGTGCTAAAAAGTCAATAACCAATAACTAAAACCTGAATTGTACTACTGCTTACTGGCTATTACATTACTTAGAAGCTTCATCTGTGTACTACTATAATGGTTTTAGTGTCTCCGCATACCGCAGCACGCGACATAGCTTTGTAGACGATAAATGTAATCGTTCCAGAGAGCAGAGCGGCAAATGTGTCGATCTGGATTTAGGTCGATTCGATAACAAATGACGAAAACGAACGAATTTCTCAGATTTTTACTACATATGAACACTTTTCACATTCTCCCGTGCATCGTGGCCACTAGCCTTCCCTTCATGAAATATCTTAAGGCCGTAACTCATGTCCAAGCGCCAATGAAGGGAAAAAGTCAATAATCGATAGCTAAAACTTGAATTCTACTACTTCTTACTGGCTATTACGTAAACTTAGAAGTTTCATCTGTATTCTTCTATGGTGATTTTAGTGTCGCCGCATACCACAGCACGCGACATAGCTTTGCAGACGATAAATGTAGCCGTTTCAGAGAGAAGAGCGGCCAATAAGACGATCTGGTGGTAAGTCGATTCGATAACAAATGACGAAATTGGACGGATTCTCAGTTTCTTACTACATATGAACACGTTTCACATTCGCCCGAGGACCGCGGCTGCTAGTCCTCCTTTCATGCAAAATCCTAAGGTCCTACCAAATGTCCAAGGCACCAAAGCCTGCTAGAAAGTCAATAATCGAAAACTAAAACCTGAATTGTACTACTTCTTACTGGCTATTACATCAACTTATAAGTTTCATCGGTGTTCCACTATGGTGCTATTAGTATCTCCGGATACCGAAACGCGAGACATTGCTTTGCAGACGATAAATGTAACCGTTTCAGAGAGAAGAGCGCCCAATGTATCGATCTGGCTTTAAGTCGATTCGATAACAAATGACGAAAACGGACGGATTTCTCAGGTTTTTACTACATATGAACACTTTTTACACTCGTCCGTGCAACGTGGTTGCTAGTCCTCCTTTCATGCAAAATCGTAAAGTCTTAGCTCATGTCCAAGACACCAACGCTGGCTAAAAACTCAATAATCGATAACTAAAACTTGTATTGTACTACTTCTTACTGGCTATTATATCAACTTAGAAGGTTCATGTGTGTTCTACTATGGTGCTTCTAGTGTCTCCGGATACCACAGCACGCGACATAGTTTTGCAGACTATAAATGTAACCGCTTCCGAAAGAAGAGCGGCCAATGTGGCGATCTGGATTTAAGTCGATTCGATAACAAATGACGAAAACGAACAGATTTATCAGGTTTTTACTATGTATGAACACTTTTCACTTTCTCCCGTGCTACGGGGCTGATAGACTTCCCTTCATGCAAAATCTTAAGGTCCTACCTCAAGTCCAAGGCTCCAAAGAAGCGTAAAAAGTCAGTAATCGATAACTAATACTTGAATTGTACTACTGCTTACTGGCTATCACATCAACTTAGAAGGTTCATCTGTGTTTTACTATGATGCTTTTAGTGTCTCCGGATAACGTAGCACGCGACATAGCTTTGCAGACGATAAATCTAATCGTTTCAGAGAGAAGATCGGATAATGTGACGATCTGGCTTTAAGTCGATTCGATAACAAATGACGAAAACGGACGGATTTCTCAGGTTTTACTACATATGAACACTTTTCACATTCACCCGTGTAGCGCGGCTGCTAGTCCTCCTTTCATGCAAAATCTTCAGGTCCCATCTCATGTCCAACTCACCAAAGCCACCTAAAAAGTCAATAATCGATAGCTAAAACTTGAGTTTTACTACTTCTTCTTGGTTATTACATCAACTTAGAAGGTTCATTTGTGTTTTACTATGATGCTTTTAGTCTCTCCGGATACCGCGCCACGCGACATAGTTTTGCAGAGGATAAATGTAACCGTGTCAGAGAGAAGAGAGGTCAATGTGACGATCTGGCTTTAAGTCGATTTGATAAGAAATGACGAAAACGAACGGATTTCTCAGGTTTTTACTACATATGAACACTTTTCACATTCTCCCGTGCAACGCAGCTGCTAGTCCTCCTTTGATTCAAAGTGTTAAGGTCCTAGCGCATGTCCGAGAGCCAAAAGCCAGTTAAAAGTCAATAATCGATATCCAAAACGTTATTGCACTACTTCTTACTGGCTATTACATCAACTTAGAAGTTTCATCAGTGTTCTACTATCGTGCTGTTAGTGTCTCTGCATACCGCAGCACGCGACATAGCTTTGCAGACGATAAATGTAACCGTTTCAGAGAGAAGAGCGACCAATGTGACGATCTGGCTTTAAGTCGATTTGATAAGAAATGACGAAAGGGGACGGATTTCTCAGGTTTTTACTACATATGAACACTTTTCACATTCTCCCGTGCAACGCAGCTGCTAGTCCTCCTTTGATGCAAAGTCTTAAGGTCCTAGCTCATGTCAAAGACCCCAAAGCCAGCTAAAAACTCAATAATCGATATCTAAAACGTTATTGCACTACTTCTTACTGGCTGTTACATTAACTTAGAAGTTTCATCAGTATTCTACTATGGTGCTGTTAGTGTCTCCGCATACCGCAGCACGCGACATAGCTTTGCAGACGATAAATATAACCGTTTCAGAGAGAAGAGCGACCAATGTGACGATCTCACTTTAAGTCGATTTGATAAGAAATGACCAAAACGGACGGATTTCTCAGTTTCTTAATACATATGAACACTTTTTACTTTCTCCAGTGCAACGCAGCTGCTAGTTCTCCTTTGATGCAAAATCTTATGGTCCTAGCTCTTGTCAAAGTCCCCAAAGCCAGCTAAAAAGTCAATAGTTGATATCTAAAACGTTATTGTACTACTTCTTACTGGCTATTACATCAAGTTAGAACTTTCATCAGTGTTCTACTATGGTGCTGTTAGTGTCTCCGCATACCGCAGCACGCGACATAGTTTTGCAGACGATAAATGTAACCGTTTCAGAGAGAAGAGCGACCAATATGATGACCTGGCTTTAAGTCGATTTGATAAGAAATGACGAAAACTGACGGATTTCTCAGGATTTTACTACATATGAACACTTTTCACATTCTCCTGGGCAACGCAGCTGCTAGTCCTCCTTTGATGCAAAGTCTTAAGGTCCTAGCTCATGTCCAAGACCCCAATGCCAGCTAAAAAGTCAATAATCGATATCTAAAACGTTATTGTACTACATTTACTGGCTATAACTTCAACTTAGAAGATTCATCAGTGTTCTACTATGGTGCTGTTAGTGTCTCGGCATATCGCAGCACGCGACATAGCTTTGTAGACGATAAATGTGACCGTTTCAGAGAGAAGAGCGACCAATATGATGACCTGGCTTTAAGTCGATTTGATAAGAAATGACGAAAACTGACGGATTTCTCAGGATTTTACTACATATGAACACTTTTCACATTCTCCCGGGCAACGCAGCTGCTAGTCCTCCTTTGATGCAAAATCTTAAGGTCCTAGCTCATGTCCATTTCCCCAAAGCCAGCTAAAAAGTTGATAATCGATAATTAAAACGTTATTGTACCACTTCTTACTGACAATTACATCAACTTGGAAGTTTCATCTGTGTTCTACTATGGTGCTGTTAGTGTCTCCGCATACCGCAGCACGCGACATAGCTTTGCAGACGATAAATGTAACCTTTTCAGAGAGGAGAGCGTCCAATGTGACGTCCTGGCTTTAAGTCGATTTGATACGAAATTACGAAAACGGACGGATTTCTCAGGTTTTTACTACATATGAACACTTTTCACATTCTCCCGTGTAACGCAGCTGCTAGTCCTCCTTTGATGCAGAATCTTAAGGCCCTAGCTCATGTCCAAGGCCCCAAAGCCAGCTAAAAAGTCAATAATCGATATCTAAAACGTTATTGCACTACTTCTTACTGGCAATTACTACAACTTAGAAGCTTCTTCTGTGTTCTGCTAAGGTTCTGTTAGTGTCTCGGCATACCGCAGCGCGCGACATAGCTTTGTAGGCGATAAATGTTACCGTTTCAGAGAGAAGAGCGGCCAATGTGACGTTCTGGCTTTAAGTCGATTTGATAAGAAACGACGCAAACGGACGGATTTCTCAGGTTTTTACTACATATGAACACTTTTCACATTCTCCCGTGCAACGCAGCTGCTAGTCCTCCTTTGATGCAAAGTCTTAAGGTCGGAGCTCATGTCCAAGGCCCCAAAGCCGGCTAAAAAGTCAATAATCGATATCTAAAACTTTATTGTACTACTTCTTACTGGCTATTACATCAACTTAGAAGTTTCATCTGTGTTCTACTATGGTGCTGTTAGTGTCTCTTCATACCGTAGCACGCGACACAGCTTTGCAGACGATAAATGTAACCGTTTCAGAGAGAAGAGCGACCAATGTGACGATCTGGCTTTAAGTCGATTTGATAAGAAATGACGAAAACGGACGAATTTCCAGGATTTTACTACATATGTACACTTTTCTCATTCTCCCGTGCAACGCAGCTGCTAGTTCTCCTTTGATGCAAAATCTTAAGGTCCTAGCTCATGTCTAAGACCCCAAAGCCAGCTTAAAAGTCAGTAATCGGTATCTATAACGTTATTGTACTACTTCTAACTGGCTATTACATCAACTTAGAAGTTTCATCTGTTTTCTACTATGGTGCTGTTAGTGTCTCCGCATACCGCAGCACGCGACATAGCTTTGAAGACGATAAATGTAACCGTTTCAGAGAGGAGCGACCAATGTGACGATCTGGCTTTAAGTCGATTTGATAAGAAATGACGAAAACGGACGGATTTCTGAGGTTTTTACTACATATGAACAATCTTCACATTCTCCCGTGCAACGCAGCTGCTAGTCCTTTTTTGATGCAATATCTGAAGGTCCTAGGTCATGTCCAAGGCCACAAAGCCAAATAAAAAGTCAATAATCGATATATAAAACGTTATTGTATTACTTTTTACTGGCTATTACATCAACTTAGAAGATTAATCATTGTTCAACTATGGTGCTGTTAGTGTCTCCGCAAACCGCAGCACGCGACATAGCTTTGCAAACGATAAATGTAACCGTTTCAGAGAGAACAGCGACCAATGTGACGATCTGGCTTTAAGTCGATTTGATAAGAAATGACGAAAACGAACGGATTTCTCAGGTTTTTACTACATATGAACACTTTTCACATTCTCCCGTGCAACGCAGCTGCTAGTCCTCCTTTGATTCAAAGTGTTAAGGTCCTAGCTCATGTCCGAGAGCCAAAAGCCAGTTAAAAGTCAATAATCGATATCCAAAACGTTATTGCACTACTTCTTACTGGCTATTACATCAACTTAGAAGTTTCATCAGTGTTCTACTATCGTGCTGTTAGTGTCTCTGCATACCGCAGCACGCGACATAGCTTTGCAGACGATAAATGTAACCGTTTCAGAGAGAAGAGCGACCAATGTGACGATCTGGCTTTAAGTCGATTTGATAAGAAATGACGAAAATAGACGGATTTCTCAGGTTTTTACTACATATGAACACTTTTCACATTCTCCCGTGCAACGCAGCTGCTAGTTCCCCTTTGATGCAAAATCGTAAGGTCCTAGCTCATGTCCAATACCCCAAAGCCAGCTAAAAAGTCAATAATCGATATCTATAACGTTATTGTACTACTTCTTACTGGCTGTTACATCAACTTAGAAGTTCCATCTGTTTTCTACTATCGTGCTGTTAGTGTCTCTGCATACCGCAGCACGCGACATAGCTTTGCAGACGATAAATGTAACCTTTTCAGAGAGGAGAGCGTCCAATGTGACGTCCTGGCTTTAAGTCGATTTGATACGAAATTACGAAAACGGACGGATTTCTCAGGTTTTTACTGCATATGAACACTTTGCACATTCTCCCGTGCAACGGAGCATCTAGTCCTCCTTTGATGCAAAATCTTAAGGTCCTAGCTCATGTCCAAGGCCCCAAAACCAGCTAAAAAGTCAATAATCGATATCTAAAACGTTATTTTACTACTTCTTACTGGCTATTACATCAACTTAGTAGTTTCATCTGTGTTCTACTATGGTGCTGTTAGTGTCTCGGCATACCGCAGCACGCGACATAGCTTTGCAGATGATAAATGTAACAGTTTCAGAGAGAAGAGCGACCAATGTGACGATCAGGCTTTAAGTCGATTTGGTAAGAAATGACGAAAACTGACGGATTTCTCAGGTTTTTACTACATATGAACACTTTTCACATTCTCCCGTGTAACGCAGCTGCTAGTCCTCCTTTGATGCAGAATCTTAAGGCCCTAGCTCATGTCCAAGGCCCCAAAGCCAGCTAAAAAGTCAATAATCGATATCTAAAACGTTATTGCACTACTTCTTACTGGCAATTACTACAACTTAGAAGCTTCTTCTGTGTTCTGCTATGGTGCTGTTAGTGTCTCTGCATACCGCAGCACGCGACATAGCTTTGCAGACGATAAATGTAACCTTTTCAGAGAGGAGAGCGTCCAATGTGACGTCCTGGCTTTAAGTCGATTTGATACGAAATTACGAAAACGGACGGATTTCTCAGGTTTTTACTGCATATGAACACTTTGCACATTCTCCCGTGCAACGGAGCATCTAGTCCTCCTTTGATGCAAAATCTTAAGGTCCTAGCTCATGTCCAAGGCCCCAAAACCAGCTAAAAAGTCAATAATCGATATCTAAAACGTTATTTTACTACTTCTTACTGGCTATTACATCAACTTAGTATTTTCATCTGTGTTCTACTATGGTGCTGTTAGTGTCTCGGCATACCGCAGCACGCGACATAGCTTTGCAGATGATAAATGTAACAGTTTCAGAGAGAAGAGCGACCAATGTGACGATCTGGCTTTAAGTCGATTTGGTAAGAAATGACGAAAACTGACGGATTTCTCAGGTTTTTACTACATATGAACACTTTTCACATTCTCCCGTGTAACGCAGCTGCTAGTCCTCCTTTGATGCAGAATCTTAAGGCCCTAGCTCATGTCCAAGGCCCCAAAGCCAGCTAAAAAGTCAATAATCGATATCTAAAACGTTATTGCACTACTTCTTACTGGCAATTACTACAACTTAGAAGCTTCTTCTGTGTTCTGCTAAGGTTCTGTTAGTGTCTCGGCATACCGCAGCGCGCGATATAGCTTTGTAGGCGATAAATGTTACCGTTTCAGAGAGAAGAGCGGCCAATGTGACGTTCTGGCTTTAAGTCGATTTGATAAGAAACGACGCAAACGGACGGATTTCTCAGGTTTTTACTACATATGAACACTTTTCACATTCTCCCGTGCAACGCAGCTGCTAGTCCTCCTTTGATGCAAAGTCTTAAGGTCGGAGCTCATGTCCAAGGCCCCAAAGCCGGCTAAAAAGTCAATAATCGATATCTAAAACTTTATTGTACTACTTCTTACTGGCTATTACATCAACTTAGAAGTTTCATCTGTGTTCTACTATGGTGCTGTTAGTGTCTCTTCATACCGTAGCACGCGACACAGCTCTGCAGACGATAAATGTAACCCTTTCAGAGAGAAGAGCGACCAATGTGACGATCTGGCTTTAAGTCGATTTGATAAGAAATGACGAAAACGGACGAATTTCCAGGATTTTACTACATATGTACACTTTTCTCATTCTCCCGTGCAACGCAGCTGCTAGTTCTCCTTTGATGCAAAATCTTAAGGTGCTAGCTCATGTCTAAGACCCCAAAGCCAGCTTAAAAGTCAGTAATCGGTATCTATAACGTTATTGTACTACTTCTAACTGGCTATTACATCAACTTAGAAGTTTCATCTGTTTTCTACTATGGTGCTGTTAGTGTCTCCGCATACCGCAGCACGCGACATAGCTTTGCAGACGATAAATGTAACCGTTTCAGAGAGGAGCGACCAATGTGACGATCTGGCTTTAAGTCGATTTGATAAGAAATGACGAAAACGGACGGATTTCTGAGGTTTTTACTACATATGAACAATCTTCACATTCTCCCGTGCAACGCAGCTGCTAGTCCTTTTTTGATGCAATATCTGAAGGTCCTAGGTCATGTCCAAGGCCACAAAGCCAAATAAAATGTCAATAATCGATATATAAAACGTTATTGTACTACTTTTTACTGGCTATTACATCAACTTAGAAGATTAATCATTGTTCAACTATGGTGCTGTTAGTGTCTCCGCAAACCGCAGCACGCGACATAGCTTTGCAAACGATAAATGTAACCGTTTCAGAGAGAACAGCGACCAATGTGACGATCTGGCTTTAAGTCGATTTGATAAGAAATGACGAAAACGAACGGATTTCTCAGGTTTTTACTACATATGAACACTTTTCACATTCTCCCGTGCAACGCAGCTGCTAGTCCTCCTTTGATTCAAAGTGTTAAGGTCCTAGCTCATGTCCGAGAGCCAAAAGCCAGTTAAAAGTCAATAATCGATATCCAAAACGTTATTGCACTACTTCTTACTGGCTATTACATCAACTTAGAAGATTCATCAGTGTTCTACTATGGTGCTGTTAGTGTCTCGGCATATCGCAGCACGCGACATAGCTTTGCAGACGATAAATTTGACCGTTTCAGAGAGAAGAGCGACCAATATGATGACCTGGCTTTAAGTCGATTTGATAAGAAATGACGAAAACTGACGGATTTCTCAGGATTTTACTACATATGAACACTTTTCACATTCTCCCGGGCAACGCAGCTGCTAGTCCTCCTTTGATGCAAAATCTTAAGGTCCTAGCTCATGTCCATTTCCCCAAAGCCAGCTAAAAAGTTGATAATCGATAACTAAAACGTTATTGTACCACTTCTTACTGACAATTACATCAACTTGGAAGTTTCATCTGTGTTCTACTATGGTGCTGTTAGTGTCTCCGCATACCGCAGCACGCGACATAGCTTTGCAGACGATAAATGTAACCTTTTCAGAGAGGAGAGCGTCCAATGTGACGTCCTGGCTTTAAGTCGATTTGATACGAAATTACGAAAACGGACGGATTTCTCAGGTTTTTACTGCATATGAACACTTTGCACATTCTCCCGTGCAACGGAGCATCTAGTCCTCCTTTGATGCAAAATCTTAAGGTCCTAGCTCATGTCCAAGGCCCCAAAACCAGCTAAAAAGTCAATAATCGATATCTAAAACTTTATTGTACTACTTCTTACTGGCTATTACATCAACTTAGAAGTTTCATCTGTGTTCTACTATGGTGCTGTTAGTGTCTCTTCATACCGTAGCACGCGACACAGCTTTGCAGACGATAAATGTAACCGTTGCAGAGAGAAGAGCGACCAATGTGACGATCTGGCTTTAAGTCGATTTGATAAGAAATGACGAAAACGGACGAATTTCCAGGATTTTACTACATATGTACACTTTTCTCATTCTCCCGTGCAACGCAGCTGCTAGTTCTCCTTTGATGCAAAATCTTAAGGTCCTAGCTCATGTCTAAGACCCCAAAGCCAGCTTAAAAGTCAGTAATCGGTATCTATAACGTTATTGTACTACTTCTAACTGGCTATTACATCAACTTAGAAGTTTCATCTGTTTTCTACTATGGTGCTGTTAGTGTCTCCGCATACCGCAGCACGCGACATAGCTTTGCAGACGATAAATGTAACCGTTTCAGAGAGGAGCGACCAATGTGACGATCTGGCTTTAAGTCGATTTGATAAGAAATGACGAAAACGGACGGATTTCTGAGGTTTTTACTACATATGAACAATCTTCACATTCTCCCGTGCAACGCAGCTGCTAGTCCTTTTTTGATGCAATATCTGAAGGTCCTAGGTCATGTCCAAGGCCACAAAGCCAAATAAAACGTCAATAATCGATATATAAAACGTTATTGTACTACTTTTTACTGGCTATCACATGAACATAGAAGTTTCATCTGTGTTCTACTATGGCGCTGTTAGTGTTTCCGCATACCGGAGCACGCGACATAGCTTTGCAGACGATAAATGTAACCGTTTCAGAGAGAAGAGCGGCGAATGTGACGTTCTGCCTTTAAGTCGATTTGATAAGGAATGACGAAAACTGACGGATTTCTCAGGTTTTTACTACATATGAACACTTTTCACATTCTCCCATGCAACGCAGCTGCTAGTCCTCCTTTGATGCATGTCGTAAGGTCCTAGCTCATGTCCAAGACCCCAAAGCCAGCTAATAAGTCAATAATCGATATCTAAAACGTTATTGTACTACTTCTTACTGGCTATTACATCAACTTAGAAGTTTCATCAGTGTTCTGCTATGGTGCTGTTAGTGTCTCCGCAAACCGCAGCACAAGACATAGCTTTGCAGACGATAAATGTAACCGTTTCAGAGAGAAGAGCGACCAATGTGACGATCTGGCTTTAAGTCGATTTGATAAGAAATGACGAAAACGGACGGATTTCTCAGGTTCTTAATACATATGAACACTTTTCACTCTCTCCCGTGCAACGCAGTTGCTAGTTCTCCTTTGATGCAAAATCTTAAGGTCCTATCGCATGTCCAAGACCCCAAAGCCAGCTAAAAAGTCAATAATCGATATCTAAAACGTTATTGTACTACTTCGTACTGGCTATTACATCAACTTGGAAGTTCCATCTGTGTTCTACTATAGTGCTGTTAGTGTCTCCGCATACCGCAGCACGCGACATAGCTTTGCAGACGATAAATGTAACCGTTTCAGAGAGAATAGCGAACAATATGACGATCTGGCTTTAAGTCGATTTGATAAGAAATGACGAAAACGAACGGATTTCTCGGGTTTTTACTACATATGAACACTTATCACATTCTCCCGTGCAACGCAGCTGCTGGTCCTCCTTTGATGCAAAGTCTTAAGTTCCTAGCTCATGTCCAAGACCCAAAAGCCAGCTAAAAAGTCAATAGTCGATATCCAAAACGTTATTGTACTACTTCATACTGGCTATTACATCAACTTAGAAGTTTCAGCAGTGTTCTACTATGGTGCTGTTAGTGTCTCCGCATACCGCAGCACTGGACATAGCGTTGCAGACGATAAATGTAACCGTTTCAGAGAGAAGAGCGGCCAATGTGACGATCTGGCTTCAAGTCGATTCGATAACAAATGACGAAAACGGACTGATATCTCAGGTTTTTACTACATAAGAAGACTTTTCACATTATCCCGTGCAACGCTTCTGCTAGTCCTCCTTTCATGCAACATCTTAAGGTCCTAGCTCATGTCAAAGGCATCTAAGAAGGGTAAAAAGTCAATAATCGATAACTAAAACTTGAATTGTACTGCTTCTTACTGGGTATTAGATCAACTTAGAAGCATCTTATGTGTTCTGCCATGCTGCTTTTAGTCTCTCCGCATACCGGAGCACGCGACATAGCTTTGCAGACGATAAATGTAACCAATTCAGAGAGAAGAGCGGCCAATTTGACGATCTTACTTTAAGTCGATTCGATAACAAATGATGAAAACGAACGGATTTCTCAGGTTTATACTACATATGAACACTTTTCACTCTCTCCTTTGCAACGCGGCTGCTAGACCTCCTTTCATGCAAAATCGTTAGGTCCTAGCTAATGTCCAAGTCACCAAAGAATCAAAAATCGATAACTAAGTCTTGAATTGTACTGCGTCTTACTGGCTATTAGATCAACTTAGAAGCATCTTATGTGTTCTGCCATGCTGCTTTTAGTCTCTCCGCTTACCGGAGCACGCGACATAGCTTTGCAGACGATAAATGTAACCGTTTCAGGGAGAAGAGCGGCCAATTTGACGATCTTACTTTAAGTCGATTCGATAACAAATGACGAAAATAAACGGATCTCTCAGGTTTTTACTACATACGAACACTTTTCACATTCTCCCGTCAAACGCGGCTGCTAGTCCTATTGTCATGCAAAATCTTAAGGCTCTAGCACATGTCCAGGGCACCAACGAAGGGTAAAAAGTCAATAATCGGTAACTAAAATTTGAATTGTACTGCTTCTTACTTGCTATTACTTCAACTTAGAAGCTTCTTCCGTGTTTTACTATGGTACTTTTAGTGTCTCCGCATACCGAGTCACGCGACACAGCTTTGCAGACGATAAATGTAGCCGTTTCAGAGAGAAGAGCGGCCAATGTGACGATCTGGCTTTAAGTCGATTCTGTAACAAATGGCGAAAACGGACGGATTTCTCTTGTTTTTACTACATATGAACACTTTTCACATTCTCCCGTGCAATGCAACTGATAGTCCTCGTTTCATGCAATATCTTAAGGTCCTATCTTATGTCCAAGGCACCAAAGAAGGGTAAAAAGTCATTAATCGATAACTAAAACTGGAATTGTACTGTTTCTTACTGGCTATTACATCAGGTTAGAAGCTTCTTCTAAGTTGTACTATGGTGCTTTCAGTGTCTCCGCATACCGCAGCACGCGACATAGCTTTGCAGACGATAAATGTAACCGTTTAGCGAGAAGAGCGGCAAATGTGACGATCTGGCTTTAAGTCTATTCGATAACAAATGACGAAAACCGACGGATTTCCAAGGTTTTTGCTACATATGAACACATATCATATTCTCCCGTGGAACGCGGCTGAAAGTGATCCTTTCATGCAAAATCTTAAGGTCCTAGCTTATGTCCAAGGCACCAAAGCCGGCTAAAAAGTCAATAATCGATAATTAAAACTTGGTTTGTACCACTTGTTACTGGCTAATACATCAACTTAGAAGCTTCATCTGTGTTCTACTATGGTTCTTTTAGCGTCTCCGCATACCGCAGCACGCGACATAGCTTTGCAGACGATAAGTACAACCGTTTCAGAGAGAAGAGCGGCCAATGTGACGATCTGGCTTTAAGTCGATTCGATAACAAATGACGAAAATAAACGGATTTCTCAGGTTTTTACTACATATGAAACCTTTTCACATTCTCCCGTGCAACGCGGCTGCTAGTCCTGTGTTCATGCAAAATCTTAAGGTACTAGCTCATGTCCAAGGCACCAAAGAAGGGTAGAAAGATAATAATCGATAACTAAAACTTGAATTGTACTGCTTCTTACCGGCTATTACATCAACTTATAAGCTTCTTCTGTTTTCTACTATGGTGCTTTTAGTATCTCCGCATACCACAGCACGCGACATAGCTTTGCAGACGAGAAATGTAACCGTTTCAGAGAGAGGAGCGGCCAATGTGACGATCTGGCTTTAAGTCGAAACGATAACAAATGACGAAAATGGACGGATTTCTCAGGTTTTGACTTCATATGAACACTTTTCACAATCTCCCGTGCAAAGCGACTGCTAGTCCTCCTTTAATGCAGAATCTTAAGGTGATAGCTGATGTCCAAGGCACCAAAGCCGGCTAAAAAGTCAATAATCCATAGCTAAAACTTGAATTGTACTACTTCTTACTGGCTATTACATCAACTTGGAAGCTACATCTGAGTTCTACTATGGTGCTTTTAGTGTTTCCGCATACCGCAGCACGCGACATAGCTTTGCAGACGATAAATGTAACCGTTTCAGAGAGAAGACCGGCCAATGTGACGATTTATCTTTAAGTCGATTCGATAACAAATGTCGAAAACGGACGAATTTCTCAGGTTTTTACTACATATGAACGCTTTTCACATTCTCCAATGTAACGCGGCTGCTAGTTCTCCTTTCATGCAAAATCTTAAGGTCCTAGCTCATGTCCAAGGCACCAAAGAAGGGCAAAAAGGCAATAATCGATAACTAAAACATGAATTGTACTGCTTCTTACTGGCTATTAGATCAACTTAGAAGCCTCTTATGTGTTCTGCTATTCTGCTTTTAGTCTCTCCGCATACCGGAGCACGCGACATTGCTTTGCAGACTATAAAAGTAAACGTTTCAGAGAGAAGAGCGGCCAATGTGACGATCTAGCTTTAAGCCGATGAGATAACAAAAGACGAAAACGGACGGATTTCTCGGGTTTATGCTACATACGAACACGTTTCACATTCACCCATGCAAAGTGGCTCCCAGTCCTCCATTCAGGCTAAATCTTAAGGTCCTAGCTCATGTCCAATGCACCAAAGTAGGGTTTAAAGTCAATAATCGATAACTAAAACATGAATTTACTACCTCTTACTGGCTATTACATCAACTTAGAAGCTTCATCTGTGTTCTACCATGGTGCTTTTAGTGTCTCCGCATAACGCAGAGCGTGACATAGCTTTGCAGACAATAAATGTAACCGTTTCAGAGAGAAGAGCGGACAATGTGACGATCTGGCTTTTAGTCGATTCGATAACAAATGACGAAAACGGACGGATTTCTCAGGTTTTTACTACATATGAACACTTTTCACATTCTCCCGTGCAACGCGGCTGCCAGTCCTCCTTTCATGCAAAATCTTAAGGTCCTAGCCCATGTCCAAAGCACCAAAGAAGGGTAAAAAGTCAATAATCGGTAAGTGAAACTTGAATTGTACTACTTGTTGCTGGCTATTACATCAACTTAGGACCTTCATCTGTGTTCTACTATGGTGCTTTTAGTGTCTATGCCTACCGCAGCACGCGACATAGCTTTGCAGACGGTAAATATAACCGTTTCAGATTGAAGAGCGGCCAATGTGACGTTCTGGCTTTTAGTCGATTCGATAACAAAGGACGAAAACGGACGGATTTCTCAGGTTTTTACTACATATGAACACTTTTCACATTCTCCCGTGCAACGCGGCTACGAGTCCTCCTTTCATGCTAAATCTTAAGATCCTAGCTCATTTCCAAGGCAGCAAAGAAGGGTGAAAAGTCAATAATCGAAAACTAAAACTTGAATTGTGCTGCTTATTACTGGCTATTACATCAACTTAGTAGCCTATTATGTGTTTTGCTATGCTGCTTTTAGTGTCTCCGAATACCGCAGCACGTGACATAGCTCTACAGACGATAAATGTAACCGTTTCAGAGAGAAGAGCGGCCAATGTGACGATCTGGCTTACAGTCGATTCGAAAACAAATGACGAATACGGAAGGATTTCTCAGGTTTATGCTTCATATGAACACTTTTCACAGTCACCCATGCAACGCGGCTGCCAGTCCTCCTTTCATGCAAAATCTTAAGGTCCTAGCTCATGCCCAAGGCACACAAGCCGCCTAAAAAGTCAATAATCGATAACTGAAACTTGAATTTTACTGCTTCTTACTGGCTATTACATTAACTTAGAAGCTTCTTCTGTGTTCTACTATGGTGCTTTTAGTCTCTCCGCATACTGCAGCACGCGACATAGATATGCAGACGATAAATGTAACCGTTTCAGTGAGAAGAGCGGCTAAAGTGACGACCAGGTTTTAGTCGATTCGTTATGAAATGGCGGAAACGGACGGATTTCTCAGGTTTTTACTACATATGAACACTTTTCACATTCCCCCGTACAACGCGGTTCCTAGTCCTCCTTTCATACAAAATCTTAAGGTCCAAGCTCATGTCCAAGGCACCAAAGAAGAGTAAAAAGTCAATAATCGATAACTAAAATCTAAATTGAACTGCTTCGTACTGGCTATTACATCAACTTAGAAGCTTCTTCTGTGTTCTACTATGGTGCTTTTAGTGTCTCCGCATACCGCAGAACGCGACATAGCTTTGCAGACGATAAATGTAACCGTTTCAGAGAGAAGAGCCCCCAATGTGACGATCTGGCTTTAAGTCAATTCGATACAAAATGACGAAAACGGATGAATTTCTCAGGTTTTTATTACATATGAACACTTTTCACATTCTCCCGTGCAACGCGGCTGCTAGTCCTTCTTTAATGCAAAATCTTAAGGTCCTAGGTCATGCCCAAGGCACACAAGCCGCCTAAAAAGTCAATAATCGAGTACAAAAGCTTGAATTGTTCTGCTTCTTTTGGCTATTACATCAAGTTAGATATTTCTTCTGTGTTCTACTATGGTGCTTTTAGTGTCACCGCATTCCGCAGCACGCAACATAGATTTGCAGACGATAAATGTAATCGTTTCAGCGAGAAGAGCGGCCAATGTGAGGATCAATCTTAAGTCGTTACGTTATCAAACTTGAATTGTACCATTTCTTGCTTTCTATTACATCAATTTGGAAGCTTCATCTGTGTTCTACTATGGTCCTTTTAGTGTCTCCGCATACAGCAGCACGCGACATAGCTTTGCAGACGTTAAATGTAACCGTTTCAGAGAGAAGAGCATCCTACGTGAGGATCTGGCTTTAAGTCGATTCGGGAAAAAAGTATAAAACGGAAGAATTTCTCATGTTTTTACTACATATGAACACTTTTCAGATTCTCACGTGCAACGCGTCAGTTAGTCCTCGTTTCATGCAAAATCTTAAGGCCCTAGCTCCAGTCCAAGGCACGAAAGCCGGGTAAGAGTCAATAATCGATAACTAACACTTGAATTGTTCTACTTCATACTTTCTATTACATCAGCTTCGAAGATTCATCTGTGTTCTACTATGGTGCTTTTAGTGTCTCCGAATACCGCAGCACGCGATATAGCTTTGCAGACGATAAATGTAACCGTTTCAGGGAGAAGAGCGGCCAATGTGACGATCTGGCTTTCAGTCGTTTCGACAACAAATGACGGATACGGACGGATTTCTCAGGTGTTTACTACATATGATCACTTTTCACATTCTACCGTGCAACGTGGCAGCTAGTCCTCCTTTCATGCAAAATCTTAAGGTCCTAGCCCATGTCCAAGCTACAAAAGTCGGGTAAAAGGTCAATAATCGATTACTAACACTTGAATTGTACTACATCTAACGGGCTATTACATCAACTTAGAAGCTTCGTCTGTGTTCTACTATGGTGCTTTTAGTGTCTCCGCATACTGCAGCACGCGACATAGCTTTGCAGACGATAAATGTAACCGTTTCAGAGAGAAGTGCGGCCAATGTAACGCTCTGGCTTAAATCGATTCGATATCAAATGATGAAAACGAATAAGTTTCTCAGGTTTTTACTACATATGAACTCTATTCACATTCGCCCGTGCAATGCGGCTGCTAGTCCTGTTTTCATGCAAAATCGTAAGGTCCTAGCTCATGTCCAAATCACCAAAGAAGGGTATAAAGTCAATAATCGATAACTAAAACTTGAATTGTACTGATTCTTACTGGCTATTACATCAACATAGTAGCTTCTTCTGTGTTCTACTATGGTGCTTTTAGTGTCTACGCAAGAGCAGAACGCGACATAGCTTTGCAGCCGATAAATGTAACCATTTCAAAGAGAAGAGCGGCCAATATGACGATCTGGCTTTAAGTCGATTCGTTTAAAAATGAAGAAAACGGATGGATTTCTCAGGTTTTTACTTCATATGTAAACTTTTCACATTCTCCCGTGCAACGCGGCTGCTATTCCTCCTTTTATGAAAAATCGTAAGATCATAACTCATGTGCAAGGCACCAAAGAAGGGTAAAAGTCAATAATCGATAACTAAAATTTGAATTGTACTGCTTCTTACTGGCTATTACATCAACTTAGAAGCTTCTTCAGTGTTCTACTATGGCGATTTAGTGTCTCCGCATACCGCAGCACGCAACATAGCTTTGCAGACGATAAATGTAACCGTTTCAGAGGCAAGTGCGGCCAATGTGACGATGTGGCTTTCAGTCGTTTCCATAATAAATGACGAAAACGGTAGGATCTCTCAGGTTTTTACTACATATGAACACATTTCGCATTCTCACGTGCAACGCGTCAGTTAGTCCTCCTTCCATGCAAAATCTTAAGGCCCTAGCTCCTGTCCAAGGCACGAAAGCCGGCTAAAAAGTCAATAATCGATAACTAAGACTTGAATTGTTCTACTTCATACTTTCTATTACATCAGCTTAGAAGATTCATCTGTGTTCTACTATGGTGCTTTTAGTGTCTCCGAATACCGCAGCACGCGATATAGCTTTGCAGACGATAAATGTAACCGTCACAATGAGACGAGCGGCCAATGTGACGATCTGGCATTCAGTCGTTTCGACAACAAATGACGAAAACGGACGGATTTCTTAGGTTTTTACTACATATGAACACTTTTCACATTCTCCCCTGCAACGCGACTGCTAGTCCTCCTTTCATGCAAAACCTTAAGGTCCTAGCCCATGTCCAAGGCACAAAAGCCGGGTAAAAAGTCAATAATCGATAACTAACACTTGAATTGTACTACATCTAACTGGCTATTACATCAACTTAGTAGCTTCGTCTCTGTTCTACTATGGTGCTTTTAGTGTCTCCGCATACCGCAGCACGCGACATAGCTTTGCAGACGTTAAATGTAACCGTTTCAGAGAGAAGAGCGGCCAATGTGACGTTCTGGCTTTAAGTCGATTCGATAACAAATGACGAAAACGGATTTCTCAGGTTTTTACTACATATGAACACTTTTCACATTCTCCCGTGCAACGCGGTTGCTAGTCCTCCTTTCATGCAAAATATTAAGGTCATAGCTCATGTCCAAGGCACCAAAGAAGGGTAATAAGCCAATAATCGATAACTAACACTTGAATTGTACTGTTTCTTAATGGCTTTTACATCAACTTAGAAGTTTCTTCCGCGTTCTACTATGGTGCTTTTAGTGTCTCCTCATACCGCAGCACGCGAGATTGCTTTGCAGATGATAAGTGTAACCGTTTCAGAATGAAGAGCGGGCAATGTGACGATCTAGCTTTAAGCCGATGAGATAACAAATGACGAATTTTTCAGGTTTTTAATACATATGAACACTTTTCACTCTCTCCCGTGCAACGTGGCTGCTAGATCTCCCATCATGCAAAATCGTACGGTCCTAGCTCATATCCAAGGCACCAAAGCCGGCTAAAAAGTCAATAATCGATATCTATAACTTGTATTGTATTATTTCTTACTGGCTCTTACCTCAACTTAGAAGTTTCATCTGTGTTCTACTATGGTTCTTTTAGTGTCTCCGCATACCGCAGCACGCTTCATAGCTATGCAGGCGACGAATGTAAACGTTTCAGAGAGAAGAGCGCCCAATGTGAAGTTCTATCTTTAAGTCTATTCGATATCAAATGACGAAAAAGGACGAAATTCTCAGGTTTTTACTACATATGAAAACTTTTCACATTCTCCCGTGCAACACGGCTGCTAGTCCTCCTTTCATGCAAAATCTTAAGGTACCAGCTCATGTCCAGGGCAACAAAGCCGGCTAAAAATTCAATAATCGATAAATAAACTTGAATTGTACTACTTCCTACTTTCTATTACATCAGCTTAGAAGCTTCATCTGTGTTCTAGTATGATCCTTTTAGTGTCTCCGCATACCGCAGCACGTGACATAGCTTTACAGACGATAAATGTAACCGTTTCGGAGAGAAGAGGGGCCACAGTGACGATCTCGCTTCCAGTCGTTTCAATAATAAATGACGAAAACGGATGAATTTCTCAGGTTTTTACTACATATGAACACTTTTCACATTCTCCCGTGCAACGCGGCTGCTTTTCCTCCTTTCGTGCTAAATCTTAAGGTCCTAGCTCATGTCCAAGGCACCAAAGAAGGGTAAAAAGTCAATAATCAATAACTAAAACTTGAATTGTAATGCTTCTTACTGGCTATTACATCAACTTAGAAGCTTCTTCTGTGTTCTACTATGGTGCTTTTAGTGTCTCCGAATACCGCAGCACGCGATATAGCTTTGCAGACCATAAATGTAACCCTTTCAGAGAGAAGAGCGCCCAATGTGACAATCTGGCTTTCAGTCTTTTCGACAACAAATGACGAAAACGGACGGATTTCTCAGGTTTTTACTACATATGAACACTTTTCACATTCTACCGTGCAACGCGGCTGCTAGTCCTCCTTTCATGAAAAATCTTAAGGTCCTAGCCCAAGTCCAAGGCACAAAAGCCGGGTAAAAATCAATAATCGATAACTAAAACTTGAATTGTACTACTTCTAACTGGCTATTACATCAACGTAGAAGCTACTTATGTGTTCTACTATGGTGCTTTTAGTGTCTCCGCACACCGGTGCACGCGACATAGCTTTGCAGACGATAAATGTAACCGTTTCAGAGAGAAGAGCTTCCAATGTAGCGATCTGGCTTAAAGTCGATTTGATAACAAATGACGAAAACGGGCCAATATCTTAGGTTTTTACTACATATGAACACTTTACGCACTTTCCCGTGCAACGCAGCTACTAGTCGTCCTTTCATGCAAAATCTTATAGTATTAGCTCACGTCCAAGGCACCAAAGCCGGCTAAAAAGTCAATAATCGATAACTAAAACATGAATTGTATCACTTCTTACTGGCTATTACATCAACTAAGAAGCTTCTTCTGGTTTCTATGGTGTTTTTAGTGTCTCCGCATACCGCACGCAGCGACATAGCTTTGCAGACGGTAAATTTAATCGTTTCTGAGGGAAGAGCGGCCAATGTGACGATCTGGCTTTAAGTCGATTAGACAACAATTGACGAAAACATACCGATTTCTCAGGTTTTCACTACATATGAACACTTTTCACATTCACCTCAGTAACGCGGCTGCTAGTTTTCCTTTCATGCAAAATCTTAAGAACCTAGCTCATGTCCAAGGCACCAAAGCCGGCTAAAAAGTCAATAACCGAAAACTAAAACTTGAATTGTACTACTTCTTACTGGGTATTACATCAACTTAGAAGCTTCTTCTGTGTTCTACGGTGCTTTTAGTGTCTCCGCATACCGCACCCAGCGACATAGGTTTGCAGACGGTAAATTTAACCGTTTCAGAGGGAAGGGCGACCAATGTGACGATCTGGTTTTAAGTCGATTTTATAAGAAAAGACGAAAACGGACGGATTTCTCATGTTTTTACTACATATGAACACTTTTCACATTCTCCCATGCAACGCAGCTGCTAGTCCTCCTTTGATGCAAAGTCTTAAGGTCCTAGCTCATGTCCAATGCCCCAAAGCCAGCTAAAAAGTCAATAATCGATATCTAAAACGTTATTGCACTACTTCATACTGGCAATTACTACAACTTAGGAGCTTCTTCTGTGTTCTACTATGGTGCTGTTAGTGTCTCGGCATACCGCAGCACGCGACATAGCTTTGTAGACGATAAATGTTACCGTTTCAGAGAGAAGAGCGACCAATGTGACGATCTGGCTTTAAGTCGATTTGATAAGAAATGACGAAAACGAACGGATTTCTCAGGTTTTTACTACATATGAACTTTTTTCACATTCTCCCGTGCAACGCAGCTGCTAGTCCTCCTTTGATGAAAGGTCTTAAGGTCCTAGCTCATGTTCAAGACCCCAATGCCAGCTAAAAAGTCAATAATCGATATCTAAAACGTTATTGTACTACTTCTTACTGGCTATTACATCAACTTAGAAGTTTCACCAGTGTTCTACTATGGTGCTGTTAGTGTCTCCGCATGCCGCAGCACGCGACATAGCTTTGCAGACGATAAATGTAACCGTTTCAGAGAGAAGAGCGACCAATGTGACGATCTGGCTTTAAGTCGATTTGATAAGAAATGACGAAAACGGACGGATTTCTCATGTTTTTACTACATATGAACACTTTTCACATTCTCCCGTGCAACGCAGCTGCTAGTCCTCCTTTGATGCAAAATCTTAAGGTCCTAGCTCATGTCCAAGTCCCCAAAGCCAGCTAAAAAGTCAATAATCGATATCTAAAACGTTATTGTGCTACTTCTTACTGGCTATTACATCAACTTAGAAATTTCATCTGTGTTCTAGTATGGTGCTGTTAGTGTCTCCGCATACCGCAGCACGCGACATAGCTCTGTAGACGAGTAATGTAACCTTTTCAGAGAGAAGAGCGTCCAATGTGACGTCCTGGCTTTAAGTCGATTTGATAAGAAATTACGAAAACGGACGGATTTCTCAGGTTTGTACTGCATATGAATACTTTTCACATTCTCCCGTGCAACGGAGCATCTAGTCCTCTTTTGATGCAAAATTTTAAGGTCCTAGCTCATGTCCAAAGCCCCAATGCCAGCTAAAAAGTCAATAATCGATATGTAAAACGTTATTGTACTACTTCTTACTGGCAATTACATCAACTTAGAAGCTTCTTCTGTTTTACTATGGTGCTGTTAGTGTCTCGGCATACCGCGGCTCGCGACATAGCTTTGCAGGCGATAAATGGTACCGTTTCACAGAGAAGGGCGGCCAATGTAACGTTCTGGCTTTAATTTGATTTGATAAGAAATGACGAAAAGGACGGATTTCTCAGGTTTTTACTTCATATGAACACTTTTCACATTCTCCCGTGCAACGCAGCTGCTAGTCCTCCTTTGATGCAAAGTCTTAAGGTCCTAGCTCATTTCCAAGACCCCAAAGCCAGCTAAAAAGTCAATAATCGATATCTGAAACGTTATTGCACTACTTCTTACTGCCTATTACATCAACTTAGAAGTTTCATCAGTGTTCTACTATGGTACTGTTAGTGTCTCTGCATACCGCAGCACGCGATATAGCTTTGCAGACGATAAATGTAACCGTTTCAGAGAGAAGAGCGACCAATGTGACGTCCTGGCTTTAAGTCGATTTGATAAGAAATGACGAAAATGGACGGATTTCTCAGGTTTTTACAACATATGAACACTTTTCACATTCTCCCGTGCAACGCAGCTGCTAGTCCTCCATTGATGCAAAGTCTTAAGGTCCTAGCTCATGTCCAAGACCCAAAAGCCAGCTAAAAAGTCAATAATCGATAATTAAAACGTTATTGTACTACTTCTTACTGGCTATTACATCAACTTAGAAGTTTCATCTGTGTTCTACGATGGTGCTGTTAGAGTATCGGCAAACCGCAGCACGCGACATAGCTTTGCACATGATAAATGTAACAGTATCAGAGAGAAGAGCGACCAATGTGACGATCTTGCTTTAAGTCGATTTGATAAGAAATGACGAAAACAAACGGATTTCTCAGGTTTTAACTACATATGAACATTTTTCACATTCTCCCGTGCTACGCAGCTGCTAGTCCTCCTTTGATGCAAAATCTTAAGGCCCTAGCTCATGTCCAAGGCCCAAAAGCCAACTAAAAAGTCAATAATCGATATCTAAAACGTTGTTGTACTATTTCTTACTGGCAATTACATCAACTTAAAAGCTTCTTCCGTGTTCTACTATGGTGTTGTTAGTGTCTCGGCATACCGCAGCACGCGACATAGCTTTGCAAGCGATAAATGTTACCGTTACAGATAGAAGAGCGGCCAATGTGACGATCTGGCTTTAAGTCGATTTGATAAGAAATGACGAAAACGAACGGATTTCTCAGGTTTTTACTACATATGAACACTTTTCACATTCTCCCGTGCAACGCAGCTGCTAGTCCTCCTTTGATGCAAAATCTTAAGGCCGTAGCTCATGTTCAAGGCCCCAAAGCCAGCTAAAAAGTCAATAATCGATATCTAAAACGTTATTGTACTACTTCTTACTGGCAGTGTTATCAACTTAGAAGCTTCTTCTGTGTTCTACTATGGTGCTGTTAGTGTCTCCGCATACCGCAGCACGCGACATAGCTTTGCAGACGATAAATGTAACCGTTTCAGAGAAAAGAGCGACCAATGTGACGATCTTGCTTTAAGTCGATTTGATAAGAAATGACGAAAACGAACGGATATCTCAGGTTTTTACTATATATGAACACTTTTCACATTATCCCCTGCAACGCAGCTGCTAGTCCTCCTTAGATGCAAAATCTGAAGGTCCTAGCTCATGTCCAAGGCCCGAAACCCAGCTAAAAAGTGAATAATCGATATCTAAAACGTTATTGTACTATTTCTTACTGGCTATTACATCAACTTAGAAGCTTCTTCTGTGTTCTACTATGGTGCATTTATTGTCTAAGCATACCACAGCACCCCACATAGCTGTGCAGATGATAAATGTAACCGTTACAAAGAGAATCGCGGCCAATGTAACGTTCTGGCTTTAAGACGATTTGATAACAGATGAGGAAAACGGACGGATTTCTCAGGTTTTTACTACTTATCAACACTTATCACATTCTCCCGAGCAATGCGGATGCTGGTCCTCCTTTCATGCAATATCTTAATGTCCTAGCTCATGTACAAGACACCAAAGACGGCTAAAGGGACAATAATCGATAACTAATACGTGAATTGTAATACTTCTTACTAGCTATTACTTCAGCTTAGAAGCTTCTTCTGTGTTCTGCTATGGTGTTATTTGTTTCTTCGCATATCGCATCACGCGTCATAGCTTTGTAGACGATAAATGTAACCGTTTCAGAGAGAAGAGCGGGCAGTGTGACAATCTGGCTTTAATTCGATTCGATAAGAAAAAACGAAAACGGCCCGATTTCTCAGGTTTTTACTTTATATAAACACTTTTCACATTCTCCCGTGCAACGTGGCTGCCAGACTTCCCATCAATCAAGCACCAAAGAAAGGTTAAAAGTAAATAATCAATAACTAAAACTTGAATTGTACTGTTTCTTACTAGCTATTACGTCAACTTAGAAGCTTCTTCTGTGTTCTACTATGGTGCTTTACGTGTCGAGCCCATACCGCAGCACACGACATAGCTTTGCAGACGATAAATGAAACCGTTTCAGAGAGAAGAGCGGCCAATGTGACGAACTGGCTTTAAGTCGAATGGTTAACAAATGACGAAAACGGACGGATTTCTCAGGTTTTTACTATATATATGAACACTTTTTACATACTCCCGTGCAAAGTGGCTGCTAGACATCCCTTTATGCAAAATCTTAAGGTCCTAGCTAATGTCCAAATCACCAAAGAAGGGTATAAGGTCAATAATCGATAACTATAACTTGAATTGTACTATTTCTAACTTGCTATTACATCAACTTTGAAGCTTCTTCTGTGTTCTGCTATGATGCTTTTAGTGTCTCGCGCATACCGCAACACGCGACATAGCTTTGCACACTATAAATATAACCGTATCAGAGAGAAGAGCGGCCAATGTGACGATCTGGCTTTAAGTCGATACGATAACAAATGACGAAAACGGACAGATTTCGCAGGTTTTTACTACTTATGATCACTTTTTAAATTACCCGTGCAAAGCGGCTGCTAGTCCTTCATCATGCAAAAATTAAGGTCCTAGTTCAAATCCAAGGCGCCAAAGCCGTCTAAAAAGTCAATAATCGATAACTAAAATGTGAATTGTACTACATCTTACTTGCTATTACATCAACTTAGAAGCTACTTCTGTGTTCTACTATGGTGCTTTTAGTGTCTCCGTATACTGCAGCAAGCGACATACCTTTGCAGACAATAAATTTAATGCTTTCAGAGAGAAGAGCGGCCAATGTAACAACCTGGCTTCAAGTCGATTTGATAACAAATGACGAAACCGGACCGATATCTCAGGTTTTTACTCCATAAGAACACTTTTCACATTCTTCCTTGCAACGCGGCTGCTAGTCCTCCTTTCATGCAGAATCTTAAGTTCCTAGCTCATACCCAAGGCACCAAAGCCGGCTAAGAAGTCAATAATCGATAACTAAAACTTGAATTATACTTCTTCTTACTGGCTTCTACATCAGCTTAGAAACTTCACGTGTGTTCTACTATGGTGCTTTTAGTGTCTCCGCATACCTCAGCACGCGACATAGCTTTGCAGACTATAAATAAAACCGTTTCAGAGAGAAGAGCGGCCAATGTGACGATTTGGCTTTAAGTCGATTCGATAACAAATGACGAAAACCGACGGATTTCTCATGTTTTTAGTACATATGAACACTTTTCACAATCTCAATAGCAACGCGGCACGCAGCACGCGACATGGCTTTGCAAGCGATAAATGAAACCGATTCAGAGAGAAGAGCGGCCAATGTAACGATCTGGCTTTAAGTCGATATGATAACAAATGACGAAAACGGACGGATATCTCAGGTTTTTACTACGTATGAACACTTTTCACATTCTCGCGTGCAACGCAGCTGCTAGTCCTCCATTTATGCAAAATCGTAAGGTCCTTGCTCGTGTCCAAGGTACCAAAGAAGGCTAAAATGACAGTAATCGACAACTGAAACTTGAATTGTACTGCTTCTTACTGGCTATTACATAAACTTAGAAACTTCTTCTGTGCTCTATTTTGGTGCTTTTAGTGTCTCCGTATACCGCAGCACGCGACATAGCTTTGCACACGATAAATGTAACCGTTTCAGAGAGAAGAGCTGCCAATATTCGATCTGGCATTAAGTCGATTCGATTGCAAATGACGAAAACGGGCGAATTTCTCAGGTTTTTGCTAGATGTGAACACTTTCCACATTCTCCTGTGCGATGTGGCTGATAGACCTTCCTTCATGCAAAATCATAAGATTCTAGCGCATGTACAAGGCACCAATGCCGGCTAAAAAGTCATTAATCAATAACTATAACTTGAATTTGACTGCTTCTTACTGGTTATTACGTCAGCTTAGAAACTTCTTCTGTGTTCTACTATCGTGGCTTTAGTGTCTCCGCATTCCGCAGCACGCGACATAGCTTTGCACACGATGAATGTAACCGTTTTAGAGAGAAGACCGGCCAATGTGACGATCTGGCTTTAAGTCGATACGATAAAAAATGACGAATACGGGCGGATTTCTTAGGTTTTTAGTACATATGAACACTTTTCACATTCTCTCGTGTAACGTGGCTCATCAGACCTTGATTAATGCCAAATTTTACGGTAGTCGGTCATTTCACTGGCACCAAAGCCGGCTAATAAATCAATAATCGATAACTAAAACCTGAATTGTACTGTTTCCTAAGGGCTAATTACATCAACCTAGAAGCGTCTTCTGTGTTCTACTGTGTTGTTTTTAGTGTCTCCGCATTCCTTAGCACGCAACATAAGTTTGCAGACGATAAATGTAACCGTTTCAGAGAGAAGAGCGGCCAATGTAACAATCTGGCTTTAAGTCGATTTGATAACAAATGACGAAAACGGACGGATATCTCAGGTTTTAACTACATAAGAACACTTTTCACATTCTCCCGTGCAACGCGGCTGCTAGTCCTCCTTTCATGCAAAATCTTAAGGTCCTAGCTCGTGTCCAAGGCACCAAAGCCGGCTAAAAAGTGAATAATCGATAACAAGAACTTGAATTGTACTACGTGTTACTGGCTACTACATCAACTTGGAAGTTTCCTATGTGTTCTAGTATAGTGCTTTTAGTGTCTCCGCATACCGCAGCACGTGACACTGCTTTGGAGACGATAAACGTAACCGTTTCAGAGAGAAGAGCGGCCAATGTAACGATCTGGCTTAAAGTCGATTTGATAAAAAATGACGAAAACGGACTGATATCTCAGGTTTTTACTACATAAGAAGACTTTTCACATTATCCCGTGCAACGCTTCTGCTAGTCCTCCTTTCATGCAAAATCTTAAGGTCCAAGCTCATGTCCAAGGCACCAAAGCCGGCTAAAAAGTCAATAATCGAAAGCTAATACTTGAATTGTACTGCTTCTTACTGGGTATTACATGAACTGGGTATTACATGGGTATTACTGGGTATTACATGAAGCTTCTTCTGTGTTCTACTATGGTGTATTTAGTGTCTCCACATACCGCAGCACGCGACATAGCTTTGCACACGATAAATGTAACCGTTTCAGAAAAAAGAGCGGAAAATGTGACGATCTGGCATTAATTCGATTCGATAGCAAATGACTATAACGGTCGGATTTCTCAGGTTTTTACTAGATATGAACACTTTTCACATTCTCCCGTGCGATATGGCTCATAGACCTCCCTTCATACTAAATCGTAAGGTCCTAGCTCATGTCGAATGCACTAAAGCCTTCTAAAAATTCACTAATCGATAACTAATACTTCAATTGTACAGTTGCTTACTGGCGATTACATCAACTTAGAAGCTTCTTCTGTGTTCTACTATGGTGCTTTTAGTGTCTCCGCATACCGCAGCACGCGACATAAGTTTGCACTCGATAAATGTAACCGTTTCAGAGGGAAAACGGCCAATGTGACGATCTGGCATTACGTCGATTCGAAAGCAGATGACGAAAACGGGCGGATTTCTTAGGTTTTTACTGCACATAATAACTTCTCACTTTCTCCCGTGCAACGTGGCTGCCAGACCTCCCTTCATGCCAAATCTTAAGGTCCTAGCTCATGTCCAAGGCACCAAAGCCGGCTAAAAATTCAATAATCGATAACTAAAACTTGAATTGTACTGCTTCTTACTGGCTATTACACCAAATTAAAAGCTTCTTCTGTGTTTTACTATGGTGCTTTTAGTGTCTCCGCAAACCGCAGCACGCTACATAGCTATGCAAACAATAAATGTAACCGTTTCAGAGAGGAAACGGCCAATGTGACGATCTGGCATTACGTGGATTCGAAAGCAGATGTGAAAACGGGCGGATTTCCTTGGTTTTTAGTACATATGAACACTTTTCACATTCTCTCGTGTAACGTGGCTGCCAGACCTTGTTTAATGCCAAATCTTAAGGTAGTCGGTTATTTCACTGGCACCAAAGCCGTCTAATAAATCATCTACATCTACATCTACATGACTACTCTGCAATTTACATTTAAGTGCTTTTCAGAGGGTTCATCGAACCACAATCATACTATCTCCTACTGTTCCACTCCCGAACAGCGAGCGGGAAAAACGAACAGCTAAACCTTTCTGTTCGAGCTCTGATTTCTCTTATTTAATTTTGATGATCATTCCTACCTATGTAGGTTGGGCTCAACAAAATATTTTCGCATTCGGAAGAGAAAGTTGGTGACTGAAATTTCGTAAAAAGGTCTCGCCATGACGAAAAACGTCTATGCTGTAATGACTTCCATCCCAACTCGTGTATCATATCTGCCACACTCTCTCCCCTATAACGCGATAATACAAAACGAGCTGCCCGTTTTTGCACCCTTTCGATGTCCTCCGTCAATCCCACCTGGTAAGGATCCCACACCGCGCAGCAATATTCTAACAGAGGACGAACGAGTGTAGTGTAAACTGTCTCTTTAGTGGACTTCTTGCATCTTCTAAGTGTCCTGCCAATGAAACGCAACCTTTGGCTGGCCCTCCCGACAATATTATCTATGTGGTCCTTCCAACTGAAGTTGTTCGTAATTTTAACACCCAGGTACTTAGTTGAATTGACAGCCTTGAGAATTGTACTATTTATCGAGTAATCGAATTCCAACGGATTTCTTTTGGATCTCATGTGGATCATCTCACACTTTCCGTTATTTAGCGTCAGCTGCCACCTGACAAACCATACAGCAATCTTTTCTAAATCGCTTTGCAGCTGATACTGGTCTTCGGATGACCTTACTAGACGTTAAATTACAGCATCATCTGCGAACAGTCTAAGAGAACTGCTCAGATTGTCACCCAGGTCATTTATATAGATCAGGAACAGTAGAGGTCCCAGGACGCTTCCCTGGGGAACACCTGATATCACTTTAGTTTTACTCGATGATTTGCCATCTATTACTACGAACTGCGACCTTCCTGACAGGAAATCACGAATCCAGTCGCACAACTGACACGATACCCCATAGCTCCGCAGCTTGATTAGAAGTCGCTTGTGGGGAACGGTGTCAAAAGCTTTCCGGAAATCTAGAAATACGGAATCAACTTGAGATCCCCTGTCGATAGCGGCCATTACTTCGTGCGAATAAAGAGCTAGCTGCGTTGCACAAGAGCGATGTTTTCTGAAGCCATGCTGATTACGTGTCAATAGATCGTTCCCTTCGAGGTGATTCATAATGTTTGAATACAGTATATGCTCCAAAACCCTACTGCAAACCGACGTCAATGATATAGGTCTGTAGTTAAATGGATTACTCCTACTACCCTTCTTGAACACTGGTGCGACCTGCGCAATTTTCCAATCTGTAGGTATAGATCTATCGGTGAGCGAGCGGATGTATATGAGTGCTAAGTAGGGAGCTATAGTGTCAGCGTAATCTGAAAGGAACCTAATCGGTATACAATCTGGACCTGAAGACTTGCCCGTATCAAGCGATTTGAGTTGCTTCGCAACCCCTAAGGTATCTACTTCTAAGAAACTCATGCTAGCAGATGTTCGTGTTTCAAATTCTGGAATATTCCATTCGTCTTCCCTGGTGAAGGAATTTCGGAAAACTGCGTTCAATAACTCCACTTTAGCAGCACAGTCGTCGATAACAGTACCATCGGCACTGCGCAGCGAAGGTATTGACTGCGTCTTGCCGCTTGTCTACTTTACATACGACCAGAATTTCTTCGGATTTTCTACCAAATTTCGAGACGATGTTTCGTTGTGGAACCTATTAAAGGCATCTCGCATCGAAGTACGTGCCAAATTTCGCGCGTCTGTAAATTTTAGCCCATCTTCGGGATTTCGCGTTCTTCTGAACTTCGCATGTTTTTTCCGTTGCCTCTGCAACAGCGTTCGGACTTTTTTTGTGTACCACGGGGGATCCGTTCCATCTCTTACCAATTTATGAGGTATGAATATCTCAATTGCTGTTGCTACTATGTCTTTGAATTTGAGCCACATCTCGTCTACATTCGCATAGTCAGTTCGGAAGGAATGGAAATTGTCTTTTAGGAAGGCTTCTAGTGGCACTTTATCCGCTTTTTTAAATAAAATTATTTTGCGTTTGTTTCTGATGGATTTGGAAGAAATGGTATTGAGCCTAGCTACAATGACCTTGTGATCACTAATCCCTGTATCAGTCATGATGCTCTCTATCAGCTCTGGATTGTTTGTGGTCAAGAGGTCAAGTGTGTTTTCGCAACTATTTACAATTCGCGTGGGTTCGTGGACTAACTGCTCGAAATAATTTTCGGAGAATGCATTTAGGACAATCTCGGAAGACGTTTTCTGCCTACCACCGGTTTTGAACAAGTATTTTTGCCAACATACCGAGGGTAGGTTGAAATCCCCACCAACTATAACCGTATGAGTTGGGTATTTATTTGTTACGAGACTCAAACTTTCTCTGAACTGTTCCGCAACTGTATCATCGGAGTCTGGGGGTCGGTAGAAGGAGCTAATTATTAACTTAATTCGGCTTTTAAGTATAACCTCCACCCACACCAATTCACACGGAGTATCTACTTCGACTTCACTACAAGATAAACCACTACTGACAGACACAAACACTCCACCACCAATTCTGCCTAATCTATCTTTCCTGAACACCGTCTGAGACTTCGTAAAAATTTCTGCAGAACTTATTTCAGGCTTTAGCCAGCTTTCTGTACCTATAACGATATCAGCTTCTGTGCTTTCTATTAGCGCTTGAAGCTCAGGGACTTTTCCAGCGCAACTACAACAATTTACAACTATAATTCCGACTGTTCCTTGATCCAAGCACGTCCTGTAATTGCCAAGCACCCTTTGACATTGCAGCCCATCCCGCACTTTCCCGAGGCCTTCTAACCTAAAAAACCGCCCAGTCCACGTCACACAGCCTCCGCTACCCGTGTAGCCGCCAGCTGAGTGTAGTGAACTCCTGACCTATTCAGCGGAACCCGAAACCCCACCAGCCTATGGCGCAAGTCAATGAATCTGCAGCCAATAAGGTTGCAAAACCGTCTGAGCCTCTGATTCAGACCCTCCATCCGGCTCTGCACCAAAGGTCCGCAGTCGGTTTTCTCAACGATGCTGCAGATGGTCAGCTCTGCCTTCATCTCGTAAGAAAGACCGGCAGCCTTCACCAAATCAGATAGCCGCTGGAATCCAGAGAGAATTTCCTCAGATCCAAAGCGACACACGTCATTAGTGCCGACATGTGCCACCACCTGCAGCTGGCTGCACCCTGTGCTCTTCATGGCATCCGGAAGGACCCTTTCCACATCAGGAATGACTCCTCCCGGAATGCACACGAAGTGCACACTGGATTTCTTCCCCTCCTTAGCCGCCGTATCCCTAAGGGGCCCCATTACGCGCCTAACATTGGAGCTCCCAACTAATCGATAACTAAAACCTGAATTGTACTGTTTCCTACGGGCTAATTACATCAACCTAGAAGCTTCCTCTATGTTCTACTGTGTTGTTTTTAGTGTCTCTGCATTCCTTAGCACGCGACATAAGTTTGCAGACGATAAATGTAACCGTTTCAGAGAGAAAAGCTGCCAATGTAACGCTCTGGCAATACGTCGATTTGATAGCAAATGACGAAAACGGGCTTATTTCTTAGGTTTTTACTACATATGAACACTTTTCACATTCTCTCGTGTAACGTGGCTTTTAGGCCTCTCTTCATGCAAAATCTTAAGGTCGTCGGTAATGTCAAGGCACCAAAGCCGGATAATAAGTGAATAATCGATTACTAAAACTTAAAGTTTACTGCTTCTTACTGGCTGATTACATCAACTTATAAGCTTCTTCTGTGTTTTACTGTGTTGCTATTAGTACCTCCACATAGCGCAGCACACAACATAAGTTTTCAGACGATGAAGGTAACCACTTCACAGAGAAATTCCAAATTCTGTGTCTGTGTCTACTGCCTGCTCATATTGTTTAAAGCTGGTTGCTCTAAATGCCCAGTGGATCTGATTCCCTTGATACCCATTCTAAACAATCTCGGATTGGGAAAGACCAAGCTCTGCTTATACTTATAGTCTGGGAAGTTGACATATCTTAGACAGTAAAATATGATGGTTAAAGATGTCCACTGAGTATTCCCATATACACTGAAGTTAGCTTTGAACAACAAATTATTAATTGGCCACCTACTCTTGACTCAATAGCTACTAAGATCTTTCACTGGTGAAGGAGGTGACAACGTTGTTACGTCCATTAGAGGCTTCTGTAGTTTGCTGAGAATGATGTGATATAATTGTGCCTTGTGATTTTCTGTGGAGTTCCAGAGTAAGTTCTACACTGGTGCAGGACATCCATTATTGCTGTTCTCATTCGAGGCAATCCTGGATTCTAAATCTCAAGCACCAGAGGATTAGAAACAGCAATGCGACCTCTGTCTTCCTGGCTGTCCACTATTTCAAAGTGCTGTGGTTGACAGTCTCTTCTCATTGTGCAGTGCTTGTAGATTATTGTAAATGGATAAACTGCAATATTTAGAACATCTCATTCTAAACTTTCTAAAGAACGAGACTTTTCTGTCACGACCACTTTTTGTGTGAGGTGATAAATACCAGGAATTTGGTTGTATTTTGAGAACCTAATGGTGACATACATTAGTGTCTGTGTAAATTAATAGAACTAGATTTTTCCTGAGGTCGGCAGTTTTCCGAAGGTCGGCGTTTTCCCACGAGGTCGGCGTTTTACCCCGAGGTCGACGTTTTTCCCTCGAGGTCTGTGTTTTTCCTCGAGGTCGGCGTTTTTTCCCTAGGTCTGCGTTTTTGCACTGAGGTCGGATCGGCGATTTTTTCCCCGAGGTCTAGAAATCTATCGGTATATTGAAAATCCAAAGTATTTTGATGTATATCGAACTATACTGATATGTCAAGTCAACTTGAAACATATATCCGACCACTAGATATCGGTATTTATCGAGATAGCGATATATTTCGATATACCTATTTATTTCGAGAATCGTTTTCTTAGGGGTACAGATTTTTTTCAAGACGTCCATTCTTTCCCATTATCGATTCATTTCGATATATCGACTTATGTCGAAGCACTCATTATATCGAGATGTCGATTTATTTCGAGATATCTATCTATATTGAGGCATCCATTTATTTCGAGGTATCAATTGATTTCGAAGTATCCGTTTATGTCGAGATATCGATTTAGTTTGATATACCGAAACAAATCAGGTTGTCTGTTTATTTCGAGCTATCGATATATTTCCATGTATAGGTGTACATCAGATATCGATTCCTTTCGAGATATCGATATATTTCAAGAAACCTCTATATCTCAAGTAATCCATAAATTTCTAGATATTGTATTTTTAGAGATATCTTTATATTACTAGGTACCAATATATTTCAAGATATCGATATATTTCTATACCTCGATTTATCTCGAGAGGTCCGTGAGATTCGAGATATCGATCTATATTGTAAGCTGACATGCGTCTAGATGTCGATATATTTCGGGATATCGAATCATTTCGATGTAGCTGTCTTTTGGAGGTGTCGATTTATTTCGAAGTTTCGATTTTTTTCATGGTGTCGATTTATTTCGAGGTTGCGATTTATTTCGGGTTGGCTATTTATTTCTGGGTGTGGATTTATTTCGAGGTGTCGATATATTTCGAGGTGACGATATATTTCGACGTTACTTGTCGACTGCATCAGCTTAGAACCTATTTCGTACAGAGTGGTGCGACTGCGTACCTCAGAAGGCGACATTGATATCCAGACGATGAATGTAAACGTTTCCGAGAGAAAAGCGTCCAATGTGACGAATTGGCACTACGTCATTATGAAAACAAATGACGGAAACGTGAGGTTTCTGCCACTCAAAGTGCTGCCAACTTTCACCCCACCCCCTCCTCACTCTCCCCAGTCGTGGCGATCAGCTGGTGTGATAGAAATGGACACAGGAAAGTAATAACGTTCCATGAAATCCCATTCTAGGGAGGTTCAAGGGTAAATGTTCCAGACGGTTTATTTGCATTAAGACACGCATACTGGACATCTACAATGTCACATCTGCCAGATCGTTTCTATTGTCAGCAGTGGAAAACAAAACAGCGTACTGAAAAAGCCATAGTGAGACGCGGTTTTTGGTAGACGAAATAATAGGAATACTCTAGGCACTGATAATGATGATCTAATGAGAATTCTGGTATTGTTTTGAAAGATGCATTTAAATATGCATTGAACGTAGCTCCAAATTATTTTGAGAATTATAATTGCGGTATGATGGATCTACATTGGAGATTTGGTAATGCAAAACATTTCGATCTGAGAATACTTTACGTGATAGAACGGCATTGACCTTGTGTGTCATTAGGGTAAAGTTAATTTGCCGCCATTAACATAAAATTTATCCGCCATTAACATAAAATCTATTTTTCAGCTTACTTCAATAAGGACTCACTTCAGATGATTGGACAACTAAAGAGAACTCAAACCGTTATTTTAATAGTATTCGTAGGTCCAATGCAGCATTTACCATGGACAGTCCCTGAGTCAAGACTGTCAGTTTTATGTAGGGAGCACTCCTTTAAGAAAGCACTCCGTGTTCAGGCCACAAGTGGCCAATCAGGACCATCCGACCGCCACGTCATTCTCACTGAGGGTGGAGGAGGAGCTGGCTCTCCCACTCGTTGTGGTAGTTTCCTTTGACTGGAGCCGCTACTATTCGGTCGAGTAGTTCCTCAATTGGCATCGCAAGGCTGAGTGCAACCCGAAAAATGGAAACAGCGCATAGCGGCCCGGATGGTCACCCATCCAAGTGCCGACCACGCCCGAAAGTGCTAAACTTCAGTGATCTGACGGGAACCGGTGTATCCACTGCGGCAAGGCCGTTGCCCCTACCACTTTTACATGATATTTTTGATCGTAGATCAGGTCTGATGGCTAGAAAGAATGGACGTTTACCATGTTATGCACATTTATATTTTCACTACGTCGACACAGCTGGTCCAATTTCGACCAGCGGTGATGGTAGCCATAATGATCGAGCCAAGCATCCTGTGTACATTGGTTGCACCCAAGTGTGTGGGGATCACAGCATTCGTGACATTTAAATTTGTTACTTCTTTGCTACTATATTCGCAATAAATTTTGCAGACAGTATCCGCATATGACGCTGAATGCACCTACAAAATTATATCATTGTACGACACATGTTTCAGGAGATACGTCATAAAAACTCAGGACAAGGCCAGACGCTGCATAGTACGGACGTGGACGCACAGCTGTAAATAAATGCCTGGTCAACACCAAGCTTTTCCGCTAGTCATCTATAAAGATAAAAAATCCCCAATATTGTCCACCAGCATATTTTTGAAAAACCTTTATTTTGTCATCCATTTTTTTTTTCCTGTAAAAATCGTAAAAGCCGCATCATTGTGTTTTTAAAAATCGTTTCCTATTGTCATCTCTTTTTATGTATTTTAAACCATTTATCGCTTGTGTAACCTGTGGCTACAAGTCCATTCCCTTTATGGGGTAATCGAAATAATGAACAACGGAAAAAAGTGTGGGTCAATTTCTTCCTCATTTTTCGGAACTTTTGATAATAGTAAATCGTTGGCTCTTTGAGGGCGTGGTAGGTACATACAAGAGATTAGTGTAAGATTAGAATTTGGGTTAGATACAGTGCCAGGAGGTTCTGTTTCTATCTGGCTAGCTTCAGAGTACTTCACCATCTACTAAGTGATGCGTTTCATTGTGAATGGTGTGTTCTGTGCTAGGTCTACCCTTTACTCCACAATGCTGTTCCTTCGATGCTATTAAAACCAGGATGTTATCAAAATATATGCACAGTGGCAGACTGGAGTCTGCAGAAATATTTCCAGTGGTGGGGAGGGGGGAAGGCGCGTCGGGGCTGGAGTGCATGATTCTGAGACTGGCACTCTGTGTACAAATCAGCTGGTCAGTTACGAGGTGCATCAAGCTACAAGACCCTAACTCTATAAGCGCTACAACTGGTCAAAGCTACGGTTTAGCAGTATTGTGGAGAATTCTTATCTGGAAGAGTATGAGTATACTGTAATGAATAAAAACTCTTTACTCCAGATTCCAAGGATGGTTAGGGGCGACGGGTGAAAGTGCCCTTTTGCCTATCCTCCCCTCCCCACCTCCTCCCCTCCCCCTCCCCTTCCCCCTCGCGGACGCCAATGGCTGGCCCGTTCATTTTGAGAACATCAGAGTTGCAGTAACCTTTCTGAGAAACTGTTCTAGATGTCCTTGCGCGTCAATCTTACCACTCACAACAGCAGTGGGAATGTCGGTTATCGCTCAAACAACTGGTTTTCGGCTCTTATCAGTTTCCCAGCCTCACTTTAACCTAATTGTT